>NC_142336.1:17933696-17948696 GCF_054954075.1 Amborella trichopoda
AGGCAGACCCAAGCAGTATGCCAGGTGAGCACCTATCTGGCTAACTAGGCACAGCGCCACGAGTGCCTACAGAGCTGAACGAGCTGGAAGCACCCACGCAGTAAGGGTAGGCACACCCACGCTGAAAGGGTTGACGGCTGAGTGGTGAGCACAGAGGTGTGCGCCTAAGCACAGCGCATGGAGTGTCCACGAGTCATCCCAGGAAAAGCACAACCAAGCAGTATGAGCCTGGAGGGAAACGAGTAGCGCGCCTAGGCACCTCGCTGTGAGTGCCAACGGGTTGAACGAGCTTGGCACAACCACGTGGCATGGGTGGCGAGCACCGAGGTGTGCGACTAGGCAGAACACATCGATGGTCTACGGGTCAGCCAAAGCAGGCCCACACCGACGCGTTGGCATGACGCCTTACCCAAATCACGTACCTCAGCCTCGTCCCAACCTGGTGCCCAACCTTCCCAATTATGTTTCATGGCTTAAAACACCTGACATTCCTGAGTGACACCTGTTGGGTGTCAAACTAACCCACATCTGGCCTCATCACGACCCATACCACCTAAATGCACAATGTTGCATCCTGGGGTGCCTCACCACCACACGAAAGGTTGAAGGCAAGGAGCCTCGAGGGCCGGCGGGATGAACGAGCAATGCAAACCCACGCAGCATATGTTGAGGGCCCCATTGTGTGCACCTAGGCACACGGTGCCACGTTGGCCTACGCGTAGCCCGAGCAAGGCAAACCCGCACAGTTTTGCTGGTGGACGCCGAGGTGTGCACCTAGGTACACGGCATCGTGAAGCCCTGCCGGTCGCCGAGATAGGGACACCCAAAATGTACGCCTGGTGTGCTCGCAGGTGGGTGCCTAGGCACAACGAAACAAGGGCCTCCAAGTTGCCCGAGCTGGGAACACCCGCGCGGTATGGGTGGCGAGCATTAAGCTGTGCGCCTAGGCACAATGCATCAACGGTCCACAAGTACGCCGAGACGAGGCACACCCGTGCAGTATGCGTCGTGAGCACTAAGTTATGTGCCTCGGCACAACGCATCGAGGGACCACAAGTCAGCCGAGGTAAGGAAAACCATTGGAGTATGGGATGAGGGCTCCGCGGTGTGCGCCTAGGACCACGGCGCCGCGGAGGCGTGAGGGTTGCCCCATCAAGTCACACCCACGCAGTTTGCAAGGTGGACACCGAGGTATGCGCCTAGGCAAACGGGGTCGCGAAGGAGAACGGGCTGACCGGCTAGGCACACCCACGCAGTATGCCTGGTGGGCACCGAGGTGCGTGCCTAGGCCCACGGTGGGATGAAGGCCAACGGGTTGCCTGAGCTGGGAACACCCACGAGGAATGCCAGGTGGGCACCGAGGTGTGCGCCTTGGAACAGCGCATCTAGGGTCCACGGGTCAGCCCGAGCAAGGCAACCCCACGCAGTATGGGTTGAGAGCTTCGTCGTGTGCGCCTAGGCACCACGGCGACGTGATGGCTTGCGGGTTGCCCGAGCAAGGCCAAACCACGCAGTTTGCCTGGTGGGTAGCGAGGTGTGCTCCTAGGCACGTGGCGTCGAGCTGTGCGACTTGACTGAGCGCATCGAGGGTCCACGGGTAAGCCAGAGCAGCCCACAACCACGCTTTGGCAGCACGCCTAACACAAATCACATAACTCAGCCTCGTCCCAACCTGTTGCCCACCCTTCCCAATTATGTTTCATGGCTTAAAACACCGGACATTCCTGAGCAATACCTGTTGGGGGGTCAAACTGGCATACATTTGGCCTCATCACGACCCCAGCCACTTCAGTGCATAATGTTGCATCCTAGGGTGCATCACCACCACACTCAAGGTTGAAGGCAGGGAACCCTCGAGGGCCGGTGGGATGAATGAGCAAGGCAAACCCACGCAGCATGGGTTGAGGGCTCCATGGTGTGCACCTGGGCACACTGTGCCACGTTGGCCTCTACTCGTAGCCCGAGCAAGGCACAACAGCACAGTTTGCCTGGTGGGCACGGAGGTGTGCACCTAAGTACACGGCATCGCGAGGGCCTATCGGGCGACGAGCAAGGCACACCCAAGCAGTATGCCATGTGTGCACCAAGCGGTGTGCCTATGCACAACGCAACAATGGGCACCAGGTTGCCGGAGCTGGGAACACCCGCGCGGTATGGGTGGTGAGCACTAACATGTGCGCCTAGGCAAAATGGGTCGACGGTCCACAAGTCAGCCGAGGCGAGGCACACACGTGCAGTATGCGTGGTGAGCAATAAGCTGTTTGCCTCGGCACAATGCATGGAGGGACCACAAATCTGCCGAGGTAAGGCACAACATTGCAGTATGGGTTGAGGGCTCCGCGGTGTGCGCATAGGCACACGGTGCCGCGGAGGCGTACGGGTCGCCCTATCAAGACACACCCGCGCAGTTTGCCAGGTGGGCACCGAGGTGTGCGCCTAGGCAAAGGGCGTCGCGAAGGAGTACGGGCTGACCCGCTAGGCACACCCACGCAGTATGCCTGGTCGGAACCGAGGTGGGTGCCTAGGCCCGAGGTGGGATGAAGGCCAACGGGTTGCCTGCGCTGGGAACACCCGCGAGGTATGCCACGTGGGCACCGAGGTGTGCGCCATGGAATAGCGCGTCTAGGGTGCATGGGTCGGCCAGAGCAAGGCAACCCAACGCAGTATGGGTTGAGGGCTTCGTCGTGTACGCCTAGGCACACGGCGACGTGATGGCTTGCGGGTTGCCCGAGAAAGGCACAACCACGCAGTTTGCCTGGTGGGCAGCGAGGTTTTCTCCTAAGGCACTTGGGGTCGAGCTGTGCGACATGACAGAGCGCATAGAGGGTCCACGGGTAAGCCAGAGCAGGCCACACCCACGCTTTAGCATCAAGCCTAGCGCAAATCACATACCTCAGCCTCGTCCCAACCTGTCGTTTCCCACCCTTCCCAATAATGTTTCATGGCTTAAAACACCAGACATTCCTGAGGGACACCTGTTGGGGGTCAAACTAGCATACATTTGGCCACATCACGACCCAAGCCGCTTCAGTGAACAATGTTGCATCCTAGAGTGCATCACCACCACACGCAAGGTTGAAGGCAAGGAACCTCGAGGGCCGGTGGGATGAACGAGCTAGGCAAAACCCACGCAGCATGGGATGAGGGCTCCATTGTGTGCACCTAGGCACAAGGCGCCACGATGGCAAACGCGTGGCCCGAGTAAGGCGCACCTGCCCAGTTTACCGGACACCGAGCTGTGCACCTAGGTACACGACATGGCGAGGACCTGCCGGTCGCCGAGCTAAGCACACCCAAGGAGTATGACATGTGTGCACCAAGGCGTGTGGCTAGGCACAACGCAACAATGGGCTCGAGCTTGCCAGAGCAGGGAACACCCGCGCGGTATGGGTGGTGAGCACTAAGTTGTGCGACTAGGCACAAAGCGTCGACGGTCCACAAGTCAACCGAGGCGAGGCACACACGTGCAGTATGCGTGGTGATCAATAAGCTGTTTGACTCGACACAATGCATCGAGGGACCACAAGTCTGCCGTGGTAAGGCACAACATTGCAGTATGGGTTGAGGGCTCCGCGGTGTGCGCCTAGGCACACGGTGCCGCGGAGGCGTAGGGGTTGCCCTATCAAGACACACCCACGCAGTTTGCCAGGTGGGCACCGAGGTGTGCGCCTAGGCATATGGCATCGCGAAGGAGTACGGGCTGACCGGCTAGGCACACCCACGCAGTATGCATGGTGGGCACCGAGGTGTGTGCCTACGCCCACGGTGGGATGAAGGCCAACGGGTTGCCTGAGCTGGGAACACCCGCGAGGTATGCCACCCGGGCAACGAGGTGTGCGCCACGGCATAGCGCGTCTAGGGTGCATGGGTCGGCCAGAGCAAGGCAACCCAACGCAGTACGGGTTGTGGGCCTCGTCGTGTAAGCCTAGGCACACGGCGACGTGATGGCTTGCGGCTTGCCCGAGCAAGGCACAACCACGCAGTTTTCCTGGTGGGCAGCTAGGTGTGCTCCTAGGCACGTGGCGTCGAGCTGTGCGACATGACAGAGCGCATCGTGGGTCCACGGTCAAGCCAAAACAGGCCACAACCACGCTTTCGCAGCATGCCTAGCACAAATCACATACCTCAGCCTCGTCCCAACCTGTTTCCCACCCTTCCCAATTATGTTTCATGGCTTAAAGCACCAGATATTCCTGAGTGACACCTGTTGGGGGTCATACTGGCATACAGTTGGCCTCATCACTACCCAAGCCACTTCAGTGCACAATATTGCATCATACAGTGCATCACCACCACGCGCAAGGTTGAAGGCAGGGAGCCTCGATGGCAGGTAGGATGAACGAGCTAGGCAAACCCACGCAACATGGGTTGAAGGCTCCATGGTGTGCACCTAGGCAAACGGTGCCACGATGGCATTCGCGTAGCCCGAGCAAGGCACACCTGCACAGTTTGCCTGGTGGACAACGAGGTGTGCACCTAGGTACACGGCATCGAGAGGGCCTGCCGGTCGCCGAGCTAAACACACCCAAGCAGTATGACGTGTGAACTATGGTGTGTGGCTAGGCACAACGCAACAATAGGCTCCAGGTTGCCCGAGATAAGAACTCCCGCGCGGTATGGGTGGTGAACACTTAGCTCGGCGCTTGTGCCCAACGCGTTGACGGTCCACAAGTCAGCCGAGGCAAGGCACACCCGCGCAGTATGCGTTGTGAGCACTAAGCTGTTTGCCTCGGCACAACGCATCGAGGGACCACAAGTCTGCTGAGGTAAGGCACAACATTGCAGTATGGGTTGAGGGCTCCGCTGTGTGGGCCAAGGCACACGGTGCCGCGAAGGCACACGGGATGCCCCATCAAGACAAACCCACGAAGTTTGCCAATTGGGCACCGAGGTGTTCGCAAAGGCAAAAGGCGTCGCGATAGTACGGGCTGACCGGCTGGGAAAACCCACGCGGTATGCCTGGTGGGCACCGAGGTGTGTGCTTAGACCCACGGTGGGATGAAGGCCAACAGTTTGCCTGAGCCGGGAACACCCGCGAGGTATGCCAGGAGAGCACCGAGGTGTGAGCCATGGAACAAGGCATCTAGGGTCCACGGGTCAGCCCGAACAAGGCCACCCCACGCAGTATGGGTTGAGAGCTTCGTCGTGTGCGACTAGGCACACGGCGACGTGATGCCTTGCGGGTTGCACGAGCAAGGCACAACCACGCAGTTTGACTGGTGGGCAGCTAGGTGTGCTCCTAGGCACGTGGCGTCGAGCTGTGCGACATGACGGAGCGCATCGTGGGTCCACGGTAAAGCCAAAGCAGGCCGCACCCATGCTTTGGCAGCACGCCAAGCACAAATCACATACCTCAGCCTCGTCCCGACCTGTTTGCCCACCCTTCCCAATTATGTTTCATGGCTTAAAACACCAGGCATTCCTGAGTGACACCCGTTGGGGGTCAAACTAGCATACGTTTGGCCTCAACACGACCCAAGCCAACTCGGTGCACAACGTTGCATCCTGGAGTGCATCACCACCACAAGCAAGGTTGAAGGCAGGGAGCCTCGAGGGGGGGTGGGACGAACGGGCTAGGCAAACCAACGCAACATGGGTTGAAGGCTCCATGGTGTGCACCTAGGCACACGGTGCCAAGATGGCGTTCGCGTAGCCAGAGCAAGGCACACCTGCACAGTTTGCCTGGTGTACACCGAGGTGTGCACCTAGGTACACGGCATCGAGAGGGCCTGCCGGTCGCCGAGCTAAGCACACCCAAGCAAGTATGCCATGTGTGGACTAAGGTGTGTGGCTAGGCACAACGGAACGATGGGCTCCAGGTTGCCCGAGATGAGAACACCCGCTCGGTATGGGTGGTGAGCACTGAGCCGAGCGCCTGGGCACAATGCGTCCACGGCATACAAGTCAGCCGAGGCAAGGCACACCCATGCAGTACGTGTGGTGAGCACTAAGCTGTTTGCCTCGGCGCAACGCATCGAGGGACCACAAGTCTGCTGACGTGAGGCACAGCATTGCAGTATGGGTCGAGGGATCCGCGGTGTGCGCCGAGGCACAAGGTGCGGCGGAGGCATACGGGTTGCCCCATGAAGGCACACCCACGCCATTCGCCAGGTGGGCACCAAGGTGTGCGCCTAGGCATCGCGAAGGAGTACGGGCTGACCGCCTAGGCACACCCACGCAGTGTGCCTGGTGGTCACCGTGGTGTGTGCCTAGGCCCTCGGTGGGATGAAGGCCAACGGTTTGCCTGAGCTGGGAACACCCGCGAGGTATGCCAGGAGAGCACCGAGGTGTGAGCCATGGAACAAGGCATCTAGGGTCCACGGGTCAGCCCGAACAAGGCAACCCCACGCAGTATGGGTTGAGGGCTTCGTCCATTGCGCCTAGGCACACGGCGACGTGATGGCTTGCGGGTTCCCCGAGCAAGGCACAACCACGCAGTTTGCCTGGTGGGCAGCTAGGTGTGCTCCTAGGCACGTGGCGTCGAGCTGTGCGACATGACAGAGCGCATCGTGGGTCCACGGTAAAGCCAAAGCAGGCCGCACCCATGCTTTGGCAGCACGCCAAGCACAAATCACATACCTCAGCCTCGTCCCAACCTGTTTGCCCACCCTTCCCAATTATGTTTCACGGCTTAAAACACCAGACATTCCTGAGTGACACCCGTTGGGGGTCAAACTAGCATACGTTTGGCCTCAACACGACCAAAGCCAACTCAGTGCACAACGTTGCATCCTGGAGTGCATCACCACCACAAGCAAGGTTGAAGGCAGGGAGCCTCGAGGGGGGGTGGGACGAACGGGCTAGGCAAACCAACGCAACATGGGTTGAAGGCTCCATGGTGTGCACCTAGGCACACGGTGCCAAGATGGCATTCGCGTAGCCCGAGCAAGGCACACCTGCACAGTTTGCCTGGTGGACACCGAGGTGTGCACCTAGGTACACGGCATCGGGAGGGCCTGCCGGTCGCCGAGCTAAGCACACCCAAGCAGTATGCCATGTGTGCACTAAGGTGTGTGGCTAGGCACAACGCAACGAAGGGATCCAGGTTGCTCGAGATGAGAACACCCGCTCGGTATGGGTGGTGAGCACTAAAGCCGAGCGCCTGGGCACAATGCGTCCACGGCATAAGAGTCAGCCGAGGCAAGGCAAACCCATGCAGTATGCGTGGTGAGCACTAAGCTGTTTGCCTCGGCGCAACGCATCGAGGGACCACAAGTCTGCTGACGTAAGGCACAACATTGCTGTGTGGGTTGAGGGATCCGCGGTGTGCGTCGAGGCACAAGGTGCCGCAAAGGCATACGGGTTGCCCCATCAAGGCACACCCACGCCATTCGCCGGGTGGGCACCAAGGTGTGCGCCTAGGCATCGCGAAGGAGTACGGGCTGACCGCCTAGGCACACCCACACAGTGTGCCTGGTGGTCACCGAGGTGTGTGCTTAGGCCCTCGGTGGGATGAAGGCCAACGGTTTGCCTGAGCTGAGAACACCCGCGAGGTATGCCAGGTGGGCACTGAGGTGTGCGTCATGGAACAACGCATCTAGGGTCCATAGGTCAGCCCGAACAAGGCAACCCCACGAAGTTTGGGTGGAGGGCTTCATCGTGAGCGCCTAGGCACACGACGACGTGATGGCTTGCAGGTTGCCCGAGCAAGGCACAACCACGCAGTTTGCCAGGTGGGCAACGAGCTGTGCGACTTGACAGAGCGCATCGAGGGTCCACAGGTAAGCCAGAGCGGGCCAGACCCACGCTTTGGCAGCACGCCTAGCTCAAATCACATACCTCAGCCTCGTCCCAACCTGTTGCCCACCCTTCCCAATTATGTTTCATAGCTTAAAACACCAGACTTTCCTGAGTGACTTCTGGTGGGGGTCAAACTAGCATACATTTGGCCTCAACACGACCCAAGCCACCTCAGTGCACAATGTTGCATCCTGGAGTGCATCACCACCACACGCAAGGTTGAAGGCAGGGAGCCTAGAGGGCAGGTGGGACGAACGAGCTAGGCAAACCCACGCAAGATGGGTTGAAAGCTCCATGGTGTGCACCTAGGCACACGGTGCCAAGATGGCATTCGCGTAGCCCGAGCAAGGCACACCTGCACAGTTTGCCTGGTGGACACCGAGGTGTGCACCTAGGTACACGGCATCGAGAGGGCCTGCCGGTCGCCGAGCTAAGCACACCCAAGCAGTATGCCATGTGTGCACTAAGGTGTGTGGCTAGGCACAACGCAACGATGGGCTCCAGGTTGCCCGAGATGAGAACACCCGCTCGGTATGGGTGGTGAGCACCGAGCCGAGCGCCTGGGCACAATGCGTACCCGGCATACAAGTCAGCCGAGGCAAGGCACACCCAGGCAGTATGCGTGGTGAGCACTAAGCTGTTTGCCTTGGCGCAACGCATCGAGGGACCACAAGTCTGCTGACGTGAGGCACAACATTGCAGTATGGGTTAAGGGATCCGTGGTGTGTGCCTAGGCACAGGGTGCCGCGGAGGCATACGGGTTGCCCCAGCAAGGCTCACCCACGCAGTTCGCCGGGTGGGCACCAAGGTGTGCGCCAAGGCAATAGGCATCGCGAAGGAGTACGGGCTGACCGGCCAGGCACACCCACTCAGTATGCCTGGTGGTCACCGAGGTGTGTGCCTAGGCCCTCGGTGGGATGAAGGCCAACGGGTTGCCTGAGCTGAAAACACCCGCGAGGTATGCCAGGTGGGCACTGAGGTGTGCGTCATGGAACAGCGCATCTAGGGTCCATAGGTCAGCCCGAACAAGGCAACCCCACGAAGTTTAGGTTGGGGGCTTCATCGTGTGTGCCTAGGCACACGGCGACGTGATGGCTTGAAGTTTGCGCGAGCAAGGCACAACCACGCAGTTTGCCAGGGGGGCAGCGAGGTGTGCTCTTATGCACGTGGGGACGAGCTGTGCGACTTGACAGAGCGCATCGAGGGTCCACAGGTAAGCCAGAGAAGGACACACCCACGCATTGGCAGCACGCCTAGCTCAAATCACATACCTCAGCCTCGTCCCAACCTGTTGCCCACCCTTCCCAATTATGTTTCATAGCTTAAAACGCCAGACTTTCCTGAGTGACTTCTGGTGGGGGTCAAACTAGCATACATTTGGCCTCAACAAGACCCAAGCCACCTCAGTGCACAATGTTGCATCCTGGAGTGCATCACCACCACACGCAAGGTTGAAGGCAGGGAGCCTAGAGGGCAGGTGGGACGAACGAGCTAGGCAAACCCACGCAAGATGGGTTGAAAGCTCCATGGTGTGCACCTAGGCACACGGTGCCAAGATGGCATTCGCGTAGCCCGAGCAAGGCACACCTGCACAGTTTGCCTGGTGGACACCGAGGTGTGCACCTAGGTACACGGCATCGAGAGGGCCTGCCGGTCGCCGAGCTAAGCACACCCAAGCAGTATGCCATGTGTGCACTAAGGTGTGTGGCTAGGCACAACGCAACGATGGGCTCCAGGTTGCCCGAGATGAGAACACCCGCTCGGTATGGGTGGTGAGCACCGAGCCGAGCGCCTGGGCACAATGCGTACCCGGCATACAAGTCAGCCGAGGCAAGGCACACCCAGGCAGTATGCGTGGTGAGCACTAAGCTGTTTGCCTTGGCGCAACGCATCGAGGGACCACAAGTCTGCTGACGTGAGGCACAACATTGCAGTATGGGTTGAGGGATCCGTGGTGTGTGCCTAGGCACAGGGTGCCGCGGAGGCATACGGGTTGCCCCAGCAAGGCTCACCCACGCAGTTCGCCAGGTGGGCACCAAGGTGTGCGCCAAGGCAAAAGGCATCGCGAAGGAGTACGGGCTGACCGGCCAGGCACACCCACTCAGTATGCCTGGTGGTCACCGAGGTGTGTGCCTAGGCCCTCGGTGGGATGAAGGCCAACGGGTTGCCTGAGCTGAAAACACCCGCGAGGTATGCCAGGTGGGCACTGAGGTGTGCGTCATGGAACAGCGCATCTAGGGTCCATAGGTCAGCCCGAACAAGGCAACCCCACGAAGTTTAGGTTGGGGGCTTCATCGTGTGTGCCTAGGCACACGGCGACGTGATGGCTTGAAGTTTGCCCGCGCAAGGCACAACCACGCAGTTTGCCAGGGGGGCAGCGAGGTGTGCTCTTATGCACGTGGGGACGAGCTGTGCGACTTGACAGAGCGCATCGAGGGTCCACAGGTAAGCCAGAGAAGGACACACCCACGCATTGGCAGCACGCCTAGCTCAAATCACATACCTCAGCCTCGTCCCAACCTGTTGCCCACCCTTCCCAATTATGTTTCATAGCTTAAAACACCAGACATTCCTGAGTGACTTCTGGTGGGGGTCAAACTAGCATACATTTGGCCTCAACACGACCCAAGCCACCTCAGTGCACAATGTTGCATCCTGGAGTGCATCACCACCACACGCAAGGTTGAAGGCAGGGAGCCTAGAGGGCAGGTGGGACGAACGAGCTAGGCAAACCCACGCAAGATGGGTTGAAAGCTCCATGGTGTGCACCTAGGCACACGGTGCCAAGATGGCATTCGCGTAGCCCGAGCAAGGCACACCTGCACAGTTTGCCTGGTGGACACCGAGGTGTGCACCTAGGTACACGGCATCGAGAGGGCCTGCCGGTCGCCGAGCTAAGCACACCCAAGCAGTATGCCATGTGTGCACTAAGGTGTGTGGCTAGGCACAACGCAACGATGGGCTCCAGGTTGCCCGAGATGAGAACACCCGCTCGGTATGGGTGGTGAGCACCGAGCCGAGCGCCTGGGCACAATGCGTACCCGGCATACAAGTCAGCCGAGGCAAGGCACACCCAGGCAGTTGGCGTGGTGAGCACTAAGCTGTTTGCCTTGGCGCAACGCATCGAGGGACCACAAGTCTGCTGACGTGAGGCACAACATTGCAGTATGGGTTGAGGGATCCGTGGTGTGTGCCTAGGCACAGGGTGCCGCGGAGGCATACGGGTTGCCCCAGCAAGGCTCACCCACGCAGTTCGCCAGGTGGGCACCAAGGTGTGCGCCAAGGCAAAAGGCATCGCGAAGGAGTACGGGCTGACCGGCCAGGCACACCCACTCAGTATGCCTGGTGGTCACCGAGGTGTGTGCCTAGGCCCTCGGTGGGATGAAGGCCAACGGGTTGCCTGAGCTGAAAACACCCGCGAGGTATGCCAGGTGGGCACTGAGGTGTGCGTCATGGAACAGCGCATCTAGGGTCCATAGGTCAGCCCGAACAAGGCAACCCCACGAAGTTTAGGTTGGGGGCTTCATCGTGTGTGCCTAGGCACACGGCGACGTGATGGCTTGAAGTTTGCCCGAGCAAGGCACAACCACGCAGTTTGCCAGGGGGGCAGCGAGGTGTGCTCTTATGCACGTGGGGACGAGCTGTGCGACTTGACAGAGCGCATCGAGGGTCCACAGGTAAGCCAGAGAAGGACACACCCACGCATTGGCAGCACGCCTAGCTCAAATCACATACCTCAGCCTCGTCCCAACCTGTTGCCCACCCTTCCCAATTATGTTTCATAGCTTAAAACACCAGACATTCCTGAGTGACTTCTGGTGGGGGTCAAACTAGCATACATTTGGCCTCAACACGACCCAAGCCACCTCAGTGCACAATGTTGCATCCTGGAGTGCATCACCACCACACGCAAGGTTGAAGGCAGGGAGCCTAGAGGGCAGGTGGGACGAACGAGCTAGGCAAACCCACGCAAGATGGGTTGAAAGCTCCATGGTGTGCACCTAGGCACACGGTGCCAAGATGGCATTCGCGTAGCCCGAGCAAGGCACACCTGCACAGTTTGCCTGGTGGACACCGAGGTGTGCACCTAGGTACACGGCATCGAGAGGGCCTGCCGGTCGCCGAGCTAAGCACACCCAAGCAGTATGCCATGTGTGCACTAAGGTGTGTGGCTAGGCACAACGCAACGATGGGCTCCAGGTTGCCCGAGATGAGAACACCCGCTCGGTATGGGTGGTGAGCACCGAGCCGAGCGCCTGGGCACAATGCGTACCCGGCATACAAGTCAGCCGAGGCAAGGCACACCCAGGCAGTATGCGTGGTGAGCACTAAGCTGTTTGCCTTGGCGCAACGCATCGAGGGACCACAAGTCTGCTGACGTGAGGCACAACATTGCAGTATGGGTTGAGGGATCCGTGGTGTGTGCCTAGGCACAGGGTGCCGCGGAGGCATACGGGTTGCCCCAGCAAGGCTCACCCACGCAGTTCGCCAGGTGGGCACCAAGGTGTGCGCCAAGGCAAAAGGCATCGCGAAGGAGTACGGGCTGACCGGCCAGGCACACCCACTCAGTATGCCTGGTGGTCACCGAGGTGTGTGCCTAGGCCCTCGGTGGGATGAAGGCCAACGGGTTGCCTGAGCTGAAAACACCCGCGAGGTATGCCAGGTGGGCACTGAGGTGTGCGTCATGGAACAGCGCATCTAGGGTCCATAGGTCAGCCCGAACAAGGCAACCCCACGAAGTTTAGGTTGAGGGCTTCATCGTGTGTGCCTAGGCACACGGCGACGTGATGGCTTGAGGTTTGCCCGAGCAAGGCACAACCACGCAGTTTGCCAGGGGGGCAGCAAGGTGTGCTCTTATGCACGTGGCGACGAGCTGTGCGACTTGACAGAGCGCATCGAGGGTCCACAGGTAAGCAAGAGAAGGACACACCCACGCATTGGCAGCACGCCTAGCTCAAATCACATACCTCAGCCTCGTCCCAACCTGTTGCCCACCCTTCCCAATTATGTTTCATAGCTTAAAACACCAGACATTCCTGAGTGACTTCTGGTGGGGGTCAAACTAGCATACATTTGGCCTCAACACGACCCAAGCCACCTCAGTGCACAATGTTGCATCCTGGAGTGCATCACCACCACACGCAAGGTTGAAGGCAGGGAGCCTAGAGGGCAGGTGGGACGAACGAGCTAGGCAAACCCACGCAAGATGGGTTGAAAGCTCCATGGTGTGCACCTAGGCACACGGTGCCAAGATGGCATTCGAGTAGCCCGAGCAAGGCAGACCTGCACAGTTTGCCTGGTGGACACCGAGGTGTGAACCTAGGTACACGACGTCGGGAGGGCCTGCCGGTCGCCGAGCTAAGCACACCCAAGCAGTATGCCATGTGTGCACTATGGTGTGTGGCTAGGCAGAACGCAACAATGGGCTCCAGGTTGCCCGAGATGAGAACACCCAATCGGCATGGGTGGTGAGCACTACGCACAGCGCCTGGGCACAATGCGTCCACGGCATACAAGTCAGCCGAGGCAATGCACACCCATGCAGTATGCGTGGTGAGCACTAAGCTGTTTGCCTCGGCGCAACGCAACGAGGGACCACAAGTCTACTGACGTAAGGCACAACATTGCAGTATGGGTTGAGGGATCCGCGGTGTGTGCTTAGGCACAAGGTGCCACGGAGGCATACGGGTTGCCCCATCAAGGCACACCCACGCAGTTTGCCTTCCGTGCCACGGAGGCATACGGGTTGCCCCATCAAGGCACACCCACGCAGTTTGCCTGAAGGGCACCAAGGTGTGCCGCTAGGCAAAAGGCATCGCGAAGGAGTACGGGCTGACTGGCTAGGCACACCCACGCAGTTTGCCTGGTGGTCACCGAGGTGTGTACCTAGGCTCTCGGTGGGATGAAGGCCAACGGGTTGCCTGAGCTGAGAACACCGGCGAGGTATGCCAGGTGGGCACTGAGGTGTGCGTCATGGAACAGCGCATCTAGGGTCCATAGGTCGGCCCGAACAAGGCAACCTTACGTAGTTTGGGTTGAGCTCTTCATCGTGTGCGCCTAGGCACACGGCGACGTGATGGCTTGCAGGTTGCCCGAACAAGGCACAACCACGCAGTTTGCCAGGTGGGCAGCGAGGTGTGCTCCTATGCACGTGGCGACGAGCTGTGCGACTTAACAGAGCACATCTAGGCAGCATGCCTAGCACAAATCACATACCTCAGCCTCGTCCCAACCTGTTTCCCACCCTTCCCAATTATGTTTCATGGCTTAAAACAACAGACATTCATGAGTGACACCTGTTGGGGGTCAAACTAGCATATATTTGGCCTCAACACGACCCAAACCACCTCAGTGCACAATGTTGCATCTTGGAGTGCATCACCACCACACGCAAGGTTGAAGGCAAGGAGGCTCCAGGGCCGGTGGGATGAACGAGCTAGGCAAAACCACGTAGCATGGGTTGAGGGCTCCATGGTGTGCACCTAGGCACATGGTGCAACGATGGCATAAGCGTAGCCCGAGCAAGGTACACCAGCACAGTTTGCCTGGTGGACACCGAGGTGTGCACCTAGGTACACGGCATCGCGAGGGCCTGTCAGTCGCCGAGCTAGGCACACCCAAGCAATATGCCATACGTGCACCAAGGTGTGTGCCTAGGCACAACGCAACAATGGCCTCCAGGTTGCCCGAGATGAGAACACCCGCGCAGTATGGGTGGTGAGCACTAAGCCGAGCGCCTGGGCACAATGCGTCCACGACATACAAGTCAGTCGAGGCAAGGCACACCCATGCAGTATGCGTGGTGAGCACTAAGCTGTTTGCCTCGGCGAAACGCATCGAGGGACCACAAGTCTGCTGAGGAAGGGCGCAACATTACCGTATGGGTTGAGGGCTCCGCGGTGAGCGCCTAGGCACACGGTGCCGCGGAGGCTTACGGGTTGCCCCATCAAGACACACCCACGTAGTTTGCAAGTTGGGCACCGAGGTGATTGTCAAGGCAAAAGGCGTCGCGAAGGAGTACAGCCTGACTGGCTGGGCAGACCCACGTAGTATGCCTGAAGGGGCACCGGGGTGTGCTAGGGCAGACCCACGCGGTATGTCTGAAGGGGAATCGAGTTGGGCGTCGAGTCCCACCGTGCCGCGAGTGCCTCCGGCTAGCCCGAGTGGGCCGCGGGTGGACGGACGACGGGACTCGGGGAGGGGCGGCTCGAGACGGGTCCATCGAAGGCAACTTGAGGGGGCCTCCCCATCCCCCTCAAG
>NC_142336.1:17958696-17973696 GCF_054954075.1 Amborella trichopoda
ACGCAACGGCGCAACCTCGGGACTGCCACCCCACCGTCATCCAGAGCGGATCGTGTCAAGGAGGGAAGCAGGACTTCTTCCGGCTGCTTCGGGCGGTATATCGCATCTAAGACGCGGATGTACAGCAGTCGAGATAGCTTCCCTAGCCGCACCCGGAAGCACACCGTCATCCTGCTGCCTCGCAGATCGGATCCACATGGAGGTCGACCTTCATTCCCTACAATTGTTTGCATGCGTTCAAGGGGAGGGAGGGAGACGCATACGTTTACCTGGTTCCGACTCTCCCCAAGTATGTTTGATAGCTTAAAACATGAGAAATTCAAGAGTGGCCGCCATTCCACCGAAACTAGCACACAAATGTTTTCCTAAGGGGCAAACCCATCCCACCACACCACCATGCCCAGTGCACAACGACGTGCGCGCCCAAATCAGCTTTCCGGGGGCAAACACACGGTGGAGCATTGGAACTCAAGCTCCTGCACTGCCCGTCCTGGCCCATAAGACGGTCTGGGCGCGTCGTCCTAGTGCATCGGAATAGCTGGCGAGGTGGGATGGGACGGCCCGGAGCACACCACGGTGCAATGTGTGGCGTGGATGGTGGGCACCGAGGTACGCGTCTACGCACGGTGTCGCGAGTGCCCGGGGCATTACGCACACGTCTTGGGTAGGGGGCAACCGGGTGCGCGTCAAGGCACGACGCATCACCACACGCACGATTGAAAGCAGCGGGGCTCGAGGGCCGGTGAGATGCCCGAGCAGAGCACACCAACGCACCATGGATCGAGGGCCCCTGGGCACACGGCGTCACGAGAGCCCACTGGTGGGCGAGAAAGGCAGACCCAAGCAGTATGCCAGGTGAGCACCTATCTGGCTAACTAGGCACAGCGCCACGAGTGCCTACAGAGCTGAACGAGCTGGAAGCACCCACGCAGTAAGGGTAGGCACACCCACGCTGAAAGGGTTGACGGCTGAGTGGTGAGCACAGAGGTGTGCGCCTAAGCACAGCGCATGGAGTGTCCACGAGTCATCCCAGGAAAAGCACAACCAAGCAGTATGAGCCTGGAGGGAAACGAGTAGCGCGCCTAGGCACCTCGCTGTGAGTGCCAACGGGTTGAACGAGCTTGGCACAACCACGTGGCATGGGTGGCGAGCACCGAGGTGTGCGACTAGGCAGAACACATCGATGGTCTACGGGTCAGCCAAAGCAGGCCCACACCGACGCGTTGGCATGACGCCTTACCCAAATCACGTACCTCAGCCTCGTCCCAACCTGGTGCCCAACCTTCCCAATTATGTTTCATGGCTTAAAACACCTGACATTCCTGAGTGACACCTGTTGGGTGTCAAACTAACCCACATCTGGCCTCATCACGACCCATACCACCTAAATGCACAATGTTGCATCCTGGGGTGCCTCACCACCACACGAAAGGTTGAAGGCAAGGAGCCTCGAGGGCCGGCGGGATGAACGAGCAATGCAAACCCACGCAGCATATGTTGAGGGCCCCATTGTGTGCACCTAGGCACACGGTGCCACGTTGGCCTACGCGTAGCCCGAGCAAGGCAAACCCGCACAGTTTTGCTGGTGGACGCCGAGGTGTGCACCTAGGTACACGGCATCGTGAAGCCCTGCCGGTCGCCGAGATAGGGACACCCAAAATGTACGCCTGGTGTGCTCGCAGGTGGGTGCCTAGGCACAACGAAACAAGGGCCTCCAAGTTGCCCGAGCTGGGAACACCCGCGCGGTATGGGTGGCGAGCATTAAGCTGTGCGCCTAGGCACAATGCATCAACGGTCCACAAGTACGCCGAGACGAGGCACACCCGTGCAGTATGCGTCGTGAGCACTAAGTTATGTGCCTCGGCACAACGCATCGAGGGACCACAAGTCAGCCGAGGTAAGGAAAACCATTGGAGTATGGGATGAGGGCTCCGCGGTGTGCGCCTAGGACCACGGCGCCGCGGAGGCGTGAGGGTTGCCCCATCAAGTCACACCCACGCAGTTTGCAAGGTGGACACCGAGGTATGCGCCTAGGCAAACGGGGTCGCGAAGGAGAACGGGCTGACCGGCTAGGCACACCCACGCAGTATGCCTGGTGGGCACCGAGGTGCGTGCCTAGGCCCACGGTGGGATGAAGGCCAACGGGTTGCCTGAGCTGGGAACACCCACGAGGAATGCCAGGTGGGCACCGAGGTGTGCGCCTTGGAACAGCGCATCTAGGGTCCACGGGTCAGCCCGAGCAAGGCAACCCCACGCAGTATGGGTTGAGAGCTTCGTCGTGTGCGCCTAGGCACCACGGCGACGTGATGGCTTGCGGGTTGCCCGAGCAAGGCCAAACCACGCAGTTTGCCTGGTGGGTAGCGAGGTGTGCTCCTAGGCACGTGGCGTCGAGCTGTGCGACTTGACTGAGCGCATCGAGGGTCCACGGGTAAGCCAGAGCAGCCCACAACCACGCTTTGGCAGCACGCCTAACACAAATCACATAACTCAGCCTCGTCCCAACCTGTTGCCCACCCTTCCCAATTATGTTTCATGGCTTAAAACACCGGACATTCCTGAGCAATACCTGTTGGGGGTCAAACTGGCATACATTTGGCCTCATCACGACCCCAGCCACTTCAGTGCATAATGTTGCATCCTAGGGTGCATCACCACCACACTCAAGGTTGAAGGCAGGGAACCCTCGAGGGCCGGTGGGATGAATGAGCAAGGCAAACCCACGCAGCATGGGTTGAGGGCTCCATGGTGTGCACCTGGGCACACTGTGCCACGTTGGCCTCTACTCGTAGCCCGAGCAAGGCACAACAGCACAGTTTGCCTGGTGGGCACGGAGGTGTGCACCTAAGTACACGGCATCGCGAGGGCCTATCGGGCGCCGAGCAAGGCACACCCAAGCAGTATGCCATGTGTGCACCAAGCGGTGTGCCTATGCACAACGCAACAATGGGCACCAGGTTGCCGGAGCTGGGAACACCCGCGCGGTATGGGTGGTGAGCACTAACATGTGCGCCTAGGCAAAATGGGTCGACGGTCCACAAGTCAGCCGAGGCGAGGCACACACGTGCAGTATGCGTGGTGAGCAATAAGCTGTTTGCCTCGGCACAATGCATGGAGGGACCACAAATCTGCCGAGGTAAGGCACAACATTGCAGTATGGGTTGAGGGCTCCGCGGTGTGCGCATAGGCACACGGTGCCGCGGAGGCGTACGGGTCGCCCTATCAAGACACACCCGCGCAGTTTGCCAGGTGGGCACCGAGGTGTGCGCCTAGGCAAAGGGCGTCGCGAAGGAGTACGGGCTGACCCGCTAGGCACACCCACGCAGTATGCCTGGTCGGAACCGAGGTGGGTGCCTAGGCCCGAGGTGGGATGAAGGCCAACGGGTTGCCTGCGCTGGGAACACCCGCGAGGTATGCCACGTGGGCACCGAGGTGTGCGCCATGGAATAGCGCGTCTAGGGTGCATGGGTCGGCCAGAGCAAGGCAACCCAACGCAGTATGGGTTGAGGGCTTCGTCGTGTACGCCTAGGCACACGGCGACGTGATGGCTTGCGGGTTGCCCGAGAAAGGCACAACCACGCAGTTTGCCTGGTGGGCAGCGAGGTTTTCTCCTAAGGCACTTGGGGTCGAGCTGTGCGACATGACAGAGCGCATAGAGGGTCCACGGGTAAGCCAGAGCAGGCCACACCCACGCTTTAGCATCAAGCCTAGCGCAAATCACATACCTCAGCCTCGTCCCAACCTGTCGTTTCCCACCCTTCCCAATAATGTTTCATGGCTTAAAACACCAGACATTCCTGAGGGACACCTGTTGGGGGTCAAACTAGCATACATTTGGCCACATCACGACCCAAGCCGCTTCAGTGAACAATGTTGCATCCTAGAGTGCATCACCACCACACGCAAGGTTGAAGGCAAGGAACCTCGAGGGCCGGTGGGATGAACGAGCTAGGCAAAACCCACGCAGCATGGGATGAGGGCTCCATTGTGTGCACCTAGGCACAAGGCGCCACGATGGCAAACGCGTGGCCCGAGTAAGGCGCACCTGCCCAGTTTACCGGACACCGAGCTGTGCACCTAGGTACACGACATGGCGAGGACCTGCCGGTCGCCGAGCTAAGCACACCCAAGGAGTATGACATGTGTGCACCAAGGCGTGTGGCTAGGCACAACGCAACAATGGGCTCGAGCTTGCCAGAGCAGGGAACACCCGCGCGGTATGGGTGGTGAGCACTAAGTTGTGCGACTAGGCACAAAGCGTCGACGGTCCACAAGTCAACCGAGGCGAGGCACACACGTGCAGTATGCGTGGTGATCAATAAGCTGTTTGACTCGACACAATGCATCGAGGGACCACAAGTCTGCCGTGGTAAGGCACAACATTGCAGTATGGGTTGAGGGCTCCGCGGTGTGCGCCTAGGCACACGGTGCCGCGGAGGCGTAGGGGTTGCCCTATCAAGACACACCCACGCAGTTTGCCAGGTGGGCACCGAGGTGTGCGCCTAGGCATATGGCATCGCGAAGGAGTACGGGCTGACCGGCTAGGCACACCCACGCAGTATGCATGGTGGGCACCGAGGTGTGTGCCTACGCCCACGGTGGGATGAAGGCCAACGGGTTGCCTGAGCTGGGAACACCCGCGAGGTATGCCACCCGGGCAACGAGGTGTGCGCCACGGCATAGCGCGTCTAGGGTGCATGGGTCGGCCAGAGCAAGGCAACCCAACGCAGTACGGGTTGTGGGCCTCGTCGTGTAAGCCTAGGCACACGGCGACGTGATGGCTTGCGGCTTGCCCGAGCAAGGCACAACCACGCAGTTTTCCTGGTGGGCAGCTAGGTGTGCTCCTAGGCACGTGGCGTCGAGCTGTGCGACATGACAGAGCGCATCGTGGGTCCACGGTCAAGCCAAAACAGGCCACAACCACGCTTTCGCAGCATGCCTAGCACAAATCACATACCTCAGCCTCGTCCCAACCTGTTTCCCACCCTTCCCAATTATGTTTCATGGCTTAAAGCACCAGATATTCCTGAGTGACACCTGTTGGGGGTCATACTGGCATACAGTTGGCCTCATCACTACCCAAGCCACTTCAGTGCACAATATTGCATCATACAGTGCATCACCACCACGCGCAAGGTTGAAGGCAGGGAGCCTCGATGGCAGGTAGGATGAACGAGCTAGGCAAACCCACGCAACATGGGTTGAAGGCTCCATGGTGTGCACCTAGGCAAACGGTGCCACGATGGCATTCGCGTAGCCCGAGCAAGGCACACCTGCACAGTTTGCCTGGTGGACAACGAGGTGTGCACCTAGGTACACGGCATCGAGAGGGCCTGCCGGTCGCCGAGCTAAACACACCCAAGCAGTATGACGTGTGAACTATGGTGTGTGGCTAGGCACAACGCAACAATAGGCTCCAGGTTGCCCGAGATAAGAACTCCCGCGCGGTATGGGTGGTGAACACTTAGCTCGGCGCTTGTGCCCAACGCGTTGACGGTCCACAAGTCAGCCGAGGCAAGGCACACCCGCGCAGTATGCGTTGTGAGCACTAAGCTGTTTGCCTCGGCACAACGCATCGAGGGACCACAAGTCTGCTGAGGTAAGGCACAACATTGCAGTATGGGTTGAGGGCTCCGCTGTGTGGGCCAAGGCACACGGTGCCGCGAAGGCACACGGGATGCCCCATCAAGACAAACCCACGAAGTTTGCCAATTGGGCACCGAGGTGTTCGCAAAGGCAAAAGGCGTCGCGATAGTACGGGCTGACCGGCTGGGAAAACCCACGCGGTATGCCTGGTGGGCACCGAGGTGTGTGCTTAGACCCACGGTGGGATGAAGGCCAACAGTTTGCCTGAGCCGGGAACACCCGCGAGGTATGCCAGGAGAGCACCGAGGTGTGAGCCATGGAACAAGGCATCTAGGGTCCACGGGTCAGCCCGAACAAGGCCACCCCACGCAGTATGGGTTGAGAGCTTCGTCGTGTGCGACTAGGCACACGGCGACGTGATGCCTTGCGGGTTGCACGAGCAAGGCACAACCACGCAGTTTGACTGGTGGGCAGCTAGGTGTGCTCCTAGGCACGTGGCGTCGAGCTGTGCGACATGACGGAGCGCATCGTGGGTCCACGGTAAAGCCAAAGCAGGCCGCACCCATGCTTTGGCAGCACGCCAAGCACAAATCACATACCTCAGCCTCGTCCCGACCTGTTTGCCCACCCTTCCCAATTATGTTTCATGGCTTAAAACACCAGGCATTCCTGAGTGACACCCGTTGGGGGTCAAACTAGCATACGTTTGGCCTCAACACGACCCAAGCCAACTCGGTGCACAACGTTGCATCCTGGAGTGCATCACCACCACAAGCAAGGTTGAAGGCAGGGAGCCTCGAGGGGGGGTGGGACGAACGGGCTAGGCAAACCAACGCAACATGGGTTGAAGGCTCCATGGTGTGCACCTAGGCACACGGTGCCAAGATGGCGTTCGCGTAGCCAGAGCAAGGCACACCTGCACAGTTTGCCTGGTGTACACCGAGGTGTGCACCTAGGTACACGGCATCGAGAGGGCCTGCCGGTCGCCGAGCTAAGCACACCCAAGCAAGTATGCCATGTGTGGACTAAGGTGTGTGGCTAGGCACAACGGAACGATGGGCTCCAGGTTGCCCGAGATGAGAACACCCGCTCGGTATGGGTGGTGAGCACTGAGCCGAGCGCCTGGGCACAATGCGTCCACGGCATACAAGTCAGCCGAGGCAAGGCACACCCATGCAGTACGTGTGGTGAGCACTAAGCTGTTTGCCTCGGCGCAACGCATCGAGGGACCACAAGTCTGCTGACGTGAGGCACAGCATTGCAGTATGGGTCGAGGGATCCGCGGTGTGCGCCGAGGCACAAGGTGCGGCGGAGGCATACGGGTTGCCCCATGAAGGCACACCCACGCCATTCGCCAGGTGGGCACCAAGGTGTGCGCCTAGGCATCGCGAAGGAGTACGGGCTGACCGCCTAGGCACACCCACGCAGTGTGCCTGGTGGTCACCGTGGTGTGTGCCTAGGCCCTCGGTGGGATGAAGGCCAACGGTTTGCCTGAGCTGGGAACACCCGCGAGGTATGCCAGGAGAGCACCGAGGTGTGAGCCATGGAACAAGGCATCTAGGGTCCACGGGTCAGCCCGAACAAGGCAACCCCACGCAGTATGGGTTGAGGGCTTCGTCCATTGCGCCTAGGCACACGGCGACGTGATGGCTTGCGGGTTCCCCGAGCAAGGCACAACCACGCAGTTTGCCTGGTGGGCAGCTAGGTGTGCTCCTAGGCACGTGGCGTCGAGCTGTGCGACATGACAGAGCGCATCGTGGGTCCACGGTAAAGCCAAAGCAGGCCGCACCCATGCTTTGGCAGCACGCCAAGCACAAATCACATACCTCAGCCTCGTCCCAACCTGTTTGCCCACCCTTCCCAATTATGTTTCACGGCTTAAAACACCAGACATTCCTGAGTGACACCCGTTGGGGGTCAAACTAGCATACGTTTGGCCTCAACACGACCCAAGCCAACTCAGTGCACAACGTTGCATCCTGGAGTGCATCACCACCACAAGCAAGGTTGAAGGCAGGGAGCCTCGAGGGGGGGTGGGACGAACGGGCTAGGCAAACCAACGCAACATGGGTTGAAGGCTCCATGGTGTGCACCTAGGCACACGGTGCCAAGATGGCATTCGCGTAGCCCGAGCAAGGCACACCTGCACAGTTTGCCTGGTGGACACCGAGGTGTGCACCTAGGTACACGGCATCGGGAGGGCCTGCCGGTCGCCGAGCTAAGCACACCCAAGCAGTATGCCATGTGTGCACTAAGGTGTGTGGCTAGGCACAACGCAACGAAGGGATCCAGGTTGCTCGAGATGAGAACACCCGCTCGGTATGGGTGGTGAGCACTAAAGCCGAGCGCCTGGGCACAATGCGTCCACGGCATAAGAGTCAGCCGAGGCAAGGCAAACCCATGCAGTATGCGTGGTGAGCACTAAGCTGTTTGCCTCGGCGCAACGCATCGAGGGACCACAAGTCTGCTGACGTAAGGCACAACATTGCTGTGTGGGTTGAGGGATCCGCGGTGTGCGTCGAGGCACAAGGTGCCGCAAAGGCATACGGGTTGCCCCATCAAGGCACACCCACGCCATTCGCCGGGTGGGCACCAAGGTGTGCGCCTAGGCATCGCGAAGGAGTACGGGCTGACCGCCTAGGCACACCCACACAGTGTGCCTGGTGGTCACCGAGGTGTGTGCTTAGGCCCTCGGTGGGATGAAGGCCAACGGTTTGCCTGAGCTGAGAACACCCGCGAGGTATGCCAGGTGGGCACTGAGGTGTGCGTCATGGAACAACGCATCTAGGGTCCATAGGTCAGCCCGAACAAGGCAACCCCACGAAGTTTGGGTGGAGGGCTTCATCGTGAGCGCCTAGGCACACGACGACGTGATGGCTTGCAGGTTGCCCGAGCAAGGCACAACCACGCAGTTTGCCAGGTGGGCAACGAGCTGTGCGACTTGACAGAGCGCATCGAGGGTCCACAGGTAAGCCAGAGCGGGCCAGACCCACGCTTTGGCAGCACGCCTAGCTCAAATCACATACCTCAGCCTCGTCCCAACCTGTTGCCCACCCTTCCCAATTATGTTTCATAGCTTAAAACACCAGACTTTCCTGAGTGACTTCTGGTGGGGGTCAAACTAGCATACATTTGGCCTCAACACGACCCAAGCCACCTCAGTGCACAATGTTGCATCCTGGAGTGCATCACCACCACACGCAAGGTTGAAGGCAGGGAGCCTAGAGGGCAGGTGGGACGAACGAGCTAGGCAAACCCACGCAAGATGGGTTGAAAGCTCCATGGTGTGCACCTAGGCACACGGTGCCAAGATGGCATTCGCGTAGCCCGAGCAAGGCACACCTGCACAGTTTGCCTGGTGGACACCGAGGTGTGCACCTAGGTACACGGCATCGAGAGGGCCTGCCGGTCGCCGAGCTAAGCACACCCAAGCAGTATGCCATGTGTGCACTAAGGTGTGTGGCTAGGCACAACGCAACGATGGGCTCCAGGTTGCCCGAGATGAGAACACCCGCTCGGTATGGGTGGTGAGCACCGAGCCGAGCGCCTGGGCACAATGCGTACCCGGCATACAAGTCAGCCGAGGCAAGGCACACCCAGGCAGTATGCGTGGTGAGCACTAAGCTGTTTGCCTTGGCGCAACGCATCGAGGGACCACAAGTCTGCTGACGTGAGGCACAACATTGCAGTATGGGTTAAGGGATCCGTGGTGTGTGCCTAGGCACAGGGTGCCGCGGAGGCATACGGGTTGCCCCAGCAAGGCTCACCCACGCAGTTCGCCGGGTGGGCACCAAGGTGTGCGCCAAGGCAATAGGCATCGCGAAGGAGTACGGGCTGACCGGCCAGGCACACCCACTCAGTATGCCTGGTGGTCACCGAGGTGTGTGCCTAGGCCCTCGGTGGGATGAAGGCCAACGGGTTGCCTGAGCTGAAAACACCCGCGAGGTATGCCAGGTGGGCACTGAGGTGTGCGTCATGGAACAGCGCATCTAGGGTCCATAGGTCAGCCCGAACAAGGCAACCCCACGAAGTTTAGGTTGGGGGCTTCATCGTGTGTGCCTAGGCACACGGCGACGTGATGGCTTGAAGTTTGCGCGAGCAAGGCACAACCACGCAGTTTGCCAGGGGGGCAGCGAGGTGTGCTCTTATGCACGTGGGGACGAGCTGTGCGACTTGACAGAGCGCATCGAGGGTCCACAGGTAAGCCAGAGAAGGACACACCCACGCATTGGCAGCACGCCTAGCTCAAATCACATACCTCAGCCTCGTCCCAACCTGTTGCCCACCCTTCCCAATTATGTTTCATAGCTTAAAACGCCAGACTTTCCTGAGTGACTTCTGGTGGGGGTCAAACTAGCATACATTTGGCCTCAACAAGACCCAAGCCACCTCAGTGCACAATGTTGCATCCTGGAGTGCATCACCACCACACGCAAGGTTGAAGGCAGGGAGCCTAGAGGGCAGGTGGGACGAACGAGCTAGGCAAACCCACGCAAGATGGGTTGAAAGCTCCATGGTGTGCACCTAGGCACACGGTGCCAAGATGGCATTCGCGTAGCCCGAGCAAGGCACACCTGCACAGTTTGCCTGGTGGACACCGAGGTGTGCACCTAGGTACACGGCATCGAGAGGGCCTGCCGGTCGCCGAGCTAAGCACACCCAAGCAGTATGCCATGTGTGCACTAAGGTGTGTGGCTAGGCACAACGCAACGATGGGCTCCAGGTTGCCCGAGATGAGAACACCCGCTCGGTATGGGTGGTGAGCACCGAGCCGAGCGCCTGGGCACAATGCGTACCCGGCATACAAGTCAGCCGAGGCAAGGCACACCCAGGCAGTATGCGTGGTGAGCACTAAGCTGTTTGCCTTGGCGCAACGCATCGAGGGACCACAAGTCTGCTGACGTGAGGCACAACATTGCAGTATGGGTTGAGGGATCCGTGGTGTGTGCCTAGGCACAGGGTGCCGCGGAGGCATACGGGTTGCCCCAGCAAGGCTCACCCACGCAGTTCGCCAGGTGGGCACCAAGGTGTGCGCCAAGGCAAAAGGCATCGCGAAGGAGTACGGGCTGACCGGCCAGGCACACCCACTCAGTATGCCTGGTGGTCACCGAGGTGTGTGCCTAGGCCCTCGGTGGGATGAAGGCCAACGGGTTGCCTGAGCTGAAAACACCCGCGAGGTATGCCAGGTGGGCACTGAGGTGTGCGTCATGGAACAGCGCATCTAGGGTCCATAGGTCAGCCCGAACAAGGCAACCCCACGAAGTTTAGGTTGGGGGCTTCATCGTGTGTGCCTAGGCACACGGCGACGTGATGGCTTGAAGTTTGCCCGCGCAAGGCACAACCACGCAGTTTGCCAGGGGGGCAGCGAGGTGTGCTCTTATGCACGTGGGGACGAGCTGTGCGACTTGACAGAGCGCATCGAGGGTCCACAGGTAAGCCAGAGAAGGACACACCCACGCATTGGCAGCACGCCTAGCTCAAATCACATACCTCAGCCTCGTCCCAACCTGTTGCCCACCCTTCCCAATTATGTTTCATAGCTTAAAACACCAGACATTCCTGAGTGACTTCTGGTGGGGGTCAAACTAGCATACATTTGGCCTCAACACGACCCAAGCCACCTCAGTGCACAATGTTGCATCCTGGAGTGCATCACCACCACACGCAAGGTTGAAGGCAGGGAGCCTAGAGGGCAGGTGGGACGAACGAGCTAGGCAAACCCACGCAAGATGGGTTGAAAGCTCCATGGTGTGCACCTAGGCACACGGTGCCAAGATGGCATTCGCGTAGCCCGAGCAAGGCACACCTGCACAGTTTGCCTGGTGGACACCGAGGTGTGCACCTAGGTACACGGCATCGAGAGGGCCTGCCGGTCGCCGAGCTAAGCACACCCAAGCAGTATGCCATGTGTGCACTAAGGTGTGTGGCTAGGCACAACGCAACGATGGGCTCCAGGTTGCCCGAGATGAGAACACCCGCTCGGTATGGGTGGTGAGCACCGAGCCGAGCGCCTGGGCACAATGCGTACCCGGCATACAAGTCAGCCGAGGCAAGGCACACCCAGGCAGTTGGCGTGGTGAGCACTAAGCTGTTTGCCTTGGCGCAACGCATCGAGGGACCACAAGTCTGCTGACGTGAGGCACAACATTGCAGTATGGGTTGAGGGATCCGTGGTGTGTGCCTAGGCACAGGGTGCCGCGGAGGCATACGGGTTGCCCCAGCAAGGCTCACCCACGCAGTTCGCCAGGTGGGCACCAAGGTGTGCGCCAAGGCAAAAGGCATCGCGAAGGAGTACGGGCTGACCGGCCAGGCACACCCACTCAGTATGCCTGGTGGTCACCGAGGTGTGTGCCTAGGCCCTCGGTGGGATGAAGGCCAACGGGTTGCCTGAGCTGAAAACACCCGCGAGGTATGCCAGGTGGGCACTGAGGTGTGCGTCATGGAACAGCGCATCTAGGGTCCATAGGTCAGCCCGAACAAGGCAACCCCACGAAGTTTAGGTTGGGGGCTTCATCGTGTGTGCCTAGGCACACGGCGACGTGATGGCTTGAAGTTTGCCCGAGCAAGGCACAACCACGCAGTTTGCCAGGGGGGCAGCGAGGTGTGCTCTTATGCACGTGGGGACGAGCTGTGCGACTTGACAGAGCGCATCGAGGGTCCACAGGTAAGCCAGAGAAGGACACACCCACGCATTGGCAGCACGCCTAGCTCAAATCACATACCTCAGCCTCGTCCCAACCTGTTGCCCACCCTTCCCAATTATGTTTCATAGCTTAAAACACCAGACATTCCTGAGTGACTTCTGGTGGGGGTCAAACTAGCATACATTTGGCCTCAACACGACCCAAGCCACCTCAGTGCACAATGTTGCATCCTGGAGTGCATCACCACCACACGCAAGGTTGAAGGCAGGGAGCCTAGAGGGCAGGTGGGACGAACGAGCTAGGCAAACCCACGCAAGATGGGTTGAAAGCTCCATGGTGTGCACCTAGGCACACGGTGCCAAGATGGCATTCGCGTAGCCCGAGCAAGGCACACCTGCACAGTTTGCCTGGTGGACACCGAGGTGTGCACCTAGGTACACGGCATCGAGAGGGCCTGCCGGTCGCCGAGCTAAGCACACCCAAGCAGTATGCCATGTGTGCACTAAGGTGTGTGGCTAGGCACAACGCAACGATGGGCTCCAGGTTGCCCGAGATGAGAACACCCGCTCGGTATGGGTGGTGAGCACCGAGCCGAGCGCCTGGGCACAATGCGTACCCGGCATACAAGTCAGCCGAGGCAAGGCACACCCAGGCAGTATGCGTGGTGAGCACTAAGCTGTTTGCCTTGGCGCAACGCATCGAGGGACCACAAGTCTGCTGACGTGAGGCACAACATTGCAGTATGGGTTGAGGGATCCGTGGTGTGTGCCTAGGCACAGGGTGCCGCGGAGGCATACGGGTTGCCCCAGCAAGGCTCACCCACGCAGTTCGCCAGGTGGGCACCAAGGTGTGCGCCAAGGCAAAAGGCATCGCGAAGGAGTACGGGCTGACCGGCCAGGCACACCCACTCAGTATGCCTGGTGGTCACCGAGGTGTGTGCCTAGGCCCTCGGTGGGATGAAGGCCAACGGGTTGCCTGAGCTGAAAACACCCGCGAGGTATGCCAGGTGGGCACTGAGGTGTGCGTCATGGAACAGCGCATCTAGGGTCCATAGGTCAGCCCGAACAAGGCAACCCCACGAAGTTTAGGTTGAGGGCTTCATCGTGTGTGCCTAGGCACACGGCGACGTGATGGCTTGAGGTTTGCCCGAGCAAGGCACAACCACGCAGTTTGCCAGGGGGGCAGCGAGGTGTGCTCTTATGCACGTGGCGACGAGCTGTGCGACTTGACAGAGCGCATCGAGGGTCCACAGGTAAGCAAGAGAAGGACACACCCACGCATTGGCAGCACGCCTAGCTTAAATCACATACCTCAGCCTCGTCCCAACCTGTTGCCCACCCTTCCCAATTATGTTTCATAGCTTAAAACACCAGACATTCCTGAGTGACTTCTGGTGGGGGTCAAACTAGCATACATTTGGCCTCAACACGACCCAAGCCACCTCAGTGCACAATGTTGCATCCTGGAGTGCATCACCACCACACGCAAGGTTGAAGGCAGGGAGCCTAGAGGGCAGGTGGGACGAACGAGCTAGGCAAACCCACGCAAGATGGGTTGAAAGCTCCATGGTGTGCACCTAGGCACACGGTGCCAAGATGGCATTCGAGTAGCCCGAGCAAGGCAGACCTGCACAGTTTGCCTGGTGGACACCGAGGTGTGAACCTAGGTACACGACGTCGGGAGGGCCTGCCGGTCGCCGAGCTAAGCACACCCAAGCAGTATGCCATGTGTGCACTATGGTGTGTGGCTAGGCAGAACGCAACAATGGGCTCCAGGTTGCCCGAGATGAGAACACCCAATCGGCATGGGTGGTGAGCACTACGCACAGCGCCTGGGCACAATGCGTCCACGGCATACAAGTCAGCCGAGGCAATGCACACCCATGCAGTATGCGTGGTGAGCACTAAGCTGTTTGCCTCGGCGCAACGCAACGAGGGACCACAAGTCTACTGACGTAAGGCACAACATTGCAGTATGGGTTGAGGGATCCGCGGTGTGTGCTTAGGCACAAGGTGCCACGGAGGCATACGGGTTGCCCCATCAAGGCACACCCACGCAGTTTGCCTTCCGTGCCACGGAGGCATACGGGTTGCCCCATCAAGGCACACCCACGCAGTTTGCCTGAAGGGCACCAAGGTGTGCCGCTAGGCAAAAGGCATCGCGAAGGAGTACGGGCTGACTGGCTAGGCACACCCACGCAGTTTGCCTGGTGGTCACCGAGGTGTGTACCTAGGCTCTCGGTGGGATGAAGGCCAACGGGTTGCCTGAGCTGAGAACACCGGCGAGGTATGCCAGGTGGGCACTGAGGTGTGCGTCATGGAACAGCGCATCTAGGGTCCATAGGTCGGCCCGAACAAGGCAACCTTACGTAGTTTGGGTTGAGCTCTTCATCGTGTGCGCCTAGGCACACGGCGACGTGATGGCTTGCAGGTTGCCCGAACAAGGCACAACCACGCAGTTTGCCAGGTGGGCAGCGAGGTGTGCTCCTATGCACGTGGCGACGAGCTGTGCGACTTAACAGAGCACATCTAGGCAGCATGCCTAGCACAAATCACATACCTCAGCCTCGTCCCAACCTGTTTCCCACCCTTCCCAATTATGTTTCATGGCTTAAAACAACAGACATTCCTGAGTGACACCTGTTGGGGGTCAAACTAGCATATATTTGGCCTCAACACGACCCAAACCACCTCAGTGCACAATGTTGCATCTTGGAGTGCATCACCACCACACGCAAGGTTGAAGGCAAGGAGGCTCCAGGGCCGGTGGGATG
>NC_142336.1:17983696-17998696 GCF_054954075.1 Amborella trichopoda
CCGCCATCATCCGGAGGGGAGTCATGTCAGGAACGGAAGCAGGACTTCATCTGGCTGCAATTGTTGGTGCCATATCATGTCTTAGAGACACGACGACGCAGTGTCGGGACATCCCCACCTCCTCGCCCAGCGCACAGCACTAGGATCGGTGCAAAGGGAAACCGTCGTCCACTGCCCAAACTCTTCGATCGGGACAATGCACATGGTGCCATATTGCGCCACGGACGCAACGGCGCAACCTCGGGACTGCCACCCCACCGTCATCCAGAGCGGATCGTGTCAAGGAGGGAAGCAGGACTTCTTCCGGCTGCTTCGGGCGGTATATCGCATCTAAGACGCGGATGTACAGCAGTCGAGATAGCTTCCCTAGCCGCACCCGGAAGCACACCGTCATCCTGCTGCCTCGCAGATCGGATCCACATGGAGGTCGACCTTCATTCCCTACAATTGTTTGCATGCGTTCAAGGGGAGGGAGGGAGACGCATACGTTTACCTGGTTCCGACTCTCCCCAAGTATGTTTGATAGCTTAAAACATGAGAAATTCAAGAGTGGCCGCCATTCCACCGAAACTAGCACACAAATGTTTTCCTAAGGGGCAAACCCATCCCACCACACCACCATGCCCAGTGCACAACGACGTGCGCGCCCAAATCAGCTTTCCGGGGGCAAACACACGGTGGAGCATTGGAACTCAAGCTCCTGCACTGCCCGTCCTGGCCCATAAGACGGTCTGGGCGCGTCGTCCTAGTGCATCGGAATAGCTGGCGAGGTGGGATGGGACGGCCCGGAGCACACCACGGTGCAATGTGTGGCGTGGATGGTGGGCACCGAGGTACGCGTCTACGCACGGTGTCGCGAGTGCCCGGGGCATTACGCACACGTCTTGGGTAGGGGGCAACCGGGTGCGCGTCAAGGCACGACGCATCACCACACGCACGATTGAAAGCAGCGGGGCTCGAGGGCCGGTGAGATGCCCGAGCAGAGCACACCAACGCACCATGGATCGAGGGCCCCTGGGCACACGGCGTCACGAGAGCCCACTGGTGGGCGAGAAAGGCAGACCCAAGCAGTATGCCAGGTGAGCACCTATCTGGCTAACTAGGCACAGCGCCACGAGTGCCTACAGAGCTGAACGAGCTGGAAGCACCCACGCAGTAAGGGTAGGCACACCCACGCTGAAAGGGTTGACGGCTGAGTGGTGAGCACAGAGGTGTGCGCCTAAGCACAGCGCATGGAGTGTCCACGAGTCATCCCAGGAAAAGCACAACCAAGCAGTATGAGCCTGGAGGGAAACGAGTAGCGCGCCTAGGCACCTCGCTGTGAGTGCCAACGGGTTGAACGAGCTTGGCACAACCACGTGGCATGGGTGGCGAGCACCGAGGTGTGCGACTAGGCAGAACACATCGATGGTCTACGGGTCAGCCAAAGCAGGCCCACACCGACGCGTTGGCATGACGCCTTACCCAAATCACGTACCTCAGCCTCGTCCCAACCTGGTGCCCAACCTTCCCAATTATGTTTCATGGCTTAAAACACCTGACATTCCTGAGTGACACCTGTTGGGTGTCAAACTAACCCACATCTGGCCTCATCACGACCCATACCACCTAAATGCACAATGTTGCATCCTTGGGTGCCTCACCACCACACGAAAGGTTGAAGGCAAGGAGCCTCGAGGGCCGGCGGGATGAACGAGCAATGCAAACCCACGCAGCATATGTTGAGGGCCCCATTGTGTGCACCTAGGCACACGGTGCCACGTTGGCCTACGCGTAGCCCGAGCAAGGCAAACCCGCACAGTTTTGCTGGTGGACGCCGAGGTGTGCACCTAGGTACACGGCATCGTGAAGCCCTGCCGGTCGCCGAGATAGGGACACCCAAAATGTACGCCTGGTGTGCTCGCAGGTGGGTGCCTAGGCACAACGAAACAAGGGCCTCCAAGTTGCCCGAGCTGGGAACACCCGCGCGGTATGGGTGGCGAGCATTAAGCTGTGCGCCTAGGCACAATGCATCAACGGTCCACAAGTACGCCGAGACGAGGCACACCCGTGCAGTATGCGTCGTGAGCACTAAGTTATGTGCCTCGGCACAACGCATCGAGGGACCACAAGTCAGCCGAGGTAAGGAAAACCATTGGAGTATGGGATGAGGGCTCCGCGGTGTGCGCCTAGGACCACGGCGCCGCGGAGGCGTGAGGGTTGCCCCATCAAGTCACACCCACGCAGTTTGCAAGGTGGACACCGAGGTATGCGCCTAGGCAAACGGGGTCGCGAAGGAGAACGGGCTGACCGGCTAGGCACACCCACGCAGTATGCCTGGTGGGCACCGAGGTGCGTGCCTAGGCCCACGGTGGGATGAAGGCCAACGGGTTGCCTGAGCTGGGAACACCCACGAGGAATGCCAGGTGGGCACCGAGGTGTGCGCCTTGGAACAGCGCATCTAGGGTCCACGGGTCAGCCCGAGCAAGGCAACCCCACGCAGTATGGGTTGAGAGCTTCGTCGTGTGCGCCTAGGCACCACGGCGACGTGATGGCTTGCGGGTTGCCCGAGCAAGGCCAAACCACGCAGTTTGCCTGGTGGGTAGCGAGGTGTGCTCCTAGGCACGTGGCGTCGAGCTGTGCGACTTGACTGAGCGCATCGAGGGTCCACGGGTAAGCCAGAGCAGCCCACAACCACGCTTTGGCAGCACGCCTAACACAAATCACATAACTCAGCCTCGTCCCAACCTGTTGCCCACCCTTCCCAATTATGTTTCATGGCTTAAAACACCGGACATTCCTGAGCAATACCTGTTGGGGGGTCAAACTGGCATACATTTGGCCTCATCACGACCCCAGCCACTTCAGTGCATAATGTTGCATCCTAGGGTGCATCACCACCACACTCAAGGTTGAAGGCAGGGAACCCTCGAGGGCCGGTGGGATGAATGAGCAAGGCAAACCCACGCAGCATGGGTTGAGGGCTCCATGGTGTGCACCTGGGCACACTGTGCCACGTTGGCCTCTACTCGTAGCCCGAGCAAGGCACAACAGCACAGTTTGCCTGGTGGGCACGGAGGTGTGCACCTAAGTACACGGCATCGCGAGGGCCTATCGGGCGCCGAGCAAGGCACACCCAAGCAGTATGCCATGTGTGCACCAAGCGGTGTGCCTATGCACAACGCAACAATGGGCTCCAGGTTGCCGGAGCTGGGAACACCCGCGCGGTATGGGTGGTGAGCACTAACATGTGCGCCTAGGCAAAATGGGTCGACGGTCCACAAGTCAGCCGAGGCGAGGCACACACGTGCAGTATGCGTGGTGAGCAATAAGCTGTTTGCCTCGGCACAATGCATGGAGGGACCACAAATCTGCCGAGGTAAGGCACAACATTGCAGTATGGGTTGAGGGCTCCGCGGTGTGCGCATAGGCACACGGTGCCGCGGAGGCGTACGGGTCGCCCTATCAAGACACACCCGCGCAGTTTGCCAGGTGGGCACCGAGGTGTGCGCCTAGGCAAAGGGCGTCGCGAAGGAGTACGGGCTGACCCGCTAGGCACACCCACGCAGTATGCCTGGTCGGAACCGAGGTGGGTGCCTAGGCCCGAGGTGGGATGAAGGCCAACGGGTTGCCTGCGCTGGGAACACCCGCGAGGTATGCCACGTGGGCACCGAGGTGTGCGCCATGGAATAGCGCGTCTAGGGTGCATGGGTCGGCCAGAGCAAGGCAACCCAACGCAGTATGGGTTGAGGGCTTCGTCGTGTACGCCTAGGCACACGGCGACGTGATGGCTTGCGGGTTGCCCGAGAAAGGCACAACCACGCAGTTTGCCTGGTGGGCAGCGAGGTTTTCTCCTAAGGCACTTGGGGTCGAGCTGTGCGACATGACAGAGCGCATAGAGGGTCCACGGGTAAGCCAGAGCAGGCCACACCCACGCTTTAGCATCAAGCCTAGCGCAAATCACATACCTCAGCCTCGTCCCAACCTGTCGTTTCCCACCCTTCCCAATAATGTTTCATGGCTTAAAACACCAGACATTCCTGAGGGACACCTGTTGGGGGTCAAACTAGCATACATTTGGCCACATCACGACCCAAGCCGCTTCAGTGAACAATGTTGCATCCTAGAGTGCATCACCACCACACGCAAGGTTGAAGGCAAGGAACCTCGAGGGCCGGTGGGATGAACGAGCTAGGCAAAACCCACGCAGCATGGGATGAGGGCTCCATTGTGTGCACCTAGGCACAAGGCGCCACGATGGCAAACGCGTGGCCCGAGTAAGGCGCACCTGCCCAGTTTACCGGACACCGAGCTGTGCACCTAGGTACACGACATGGCGAGGACCTGCCGGTCGCCGAGCTAAGCACACCCAAGGAGTATGACATGTGTGCACCAAGGCGTGTGGCTAGGCACAACGCAACAATGGGCTCGAGCTTGCCAGAGCAGGGAACACCCGCGCGGTATGGGTGGTGAGCACTAAGTTGTGCGACTAAGCACAAAGCGTCGACGGTCCACAAGTCAACCGAGGCGAGGCACACACGTGCAGTATGCGTGGTGATCAATAAGCTGTTTGACTCGACACAATGCATCGAGGGACCACAAGTCTGCCGTGGTAAGGCACAACATTGCAGTATGGGTTGAGGGCTCCGCGGTGTGCGCCTAGGCACACGGTGCCGCGGAGGCGTAGGGGTTGCCCTATCAAGACACACCCACGCAGTTTGCCAGGTGGGCACCGAGGTGTGCGCCTAGGCATATGGCATCGCGAAGGAGTACGGGCTGACCGGCTAGGCACACCCACGCAGTATGCATGGTGGGCACCGAGGTGTGTGCCTACGCCCACGGTGGGATGAAGGCCAACGGGTTGCCTGAGCTGGGAACACCCGCGAGGTATGCCACCCGGGCAACGAGGTGTGCGCCACGGCATAGCGCGTCTAGGGTGCATGGGTCGGCCAGAGCAAGGCAACCCAACGCAGTACGGGTTGTGGGCCTCGTCGTGTAAGCCTAGGCACACGGCGACGTGATGGCTTGCGGCTTGCCCGAGCAAGGCACAACCACGCAGTTTTCCTGGTGGGCAGCTAGGTGTGCTCCTAGGCACGTGGCGTCGAGCTGTGCGACATGACAGAGCGCATCGTGGGTCCACGGTCAAGCCAAAACAGGCCACAACCACGCTTTCGCAGCATGCCTAGCACAAATCACATACCTCAGCCTCGTCCCAACCTGTTTCCCACCCTTCCCAATTATGTTTCATGGCTTAAAGCACCAGATATTCCTGAGTGACACCTGTTGGGGGTCATACTGGCATACAGTTGGCCTCATCACTACCCAAGCCACTTCAGTGCACAATATTGCATCATACAGTGCATCACCACCACGCGCAAGGTTGAAGGCAGGGAGCCTCGATGGCAGGTAGGATGAACGAGCTAGGCAAACCCACGCAACATGGGTTGAAGGCTCCATGGTGTGCACCTAGGCAAACGGTGCCACGATGGCATTCGCGTAGCCCGAGCAAGGCACACCTGCACAGTTTGCCTGGTGGACAACGAGGTGTGCACCTAGGTACACGGCATCGAGAGGGCCTGCCGGTCGCCGAGCTAAACACACCCAAGCAGTAAGACGTGTGAACTATGGTGTGTGGCTAGGCACAACGCAACAATAGGCTCCAGGTTGCCCGAGATAAGAACTCCCGCGCGGTATGGGTGGTGAACACTTAGCTCGGCGCTTGTGCCCAACGCGTTGACGGTCCACAAGTCAGCCGAGGCAAGGCACACCCGCGCAGTATGCGTTGTGAGCACTAAGCTGTTTGCCTCGGCACAACGCATCGAGGGACCACAAGTCTGCTGAGGTAAGGCACAACATTGCAGTATGGGTTGAGGGCTCCGCTGTGTGGGCCAAGGCACACGGTGCCGCGAAGGCACACGGGATGCCCCATCAAGACACACCCACGAAGTTTGCCAATTGGGCACCGAGGTGTTCGCAAAGGCAAAAGGCGTCGCGATAGTACGGGCTGACCGGCTGGGAAAACCCACGCGGTATGCCTGGTGGGCACCGAGGTGTGTGCTTAGACCCACGGTGGGATGAAGGCCAACAGTTTGCCTGAGCCGGGAACACCCGCGAGGTATGCCAGGAGAGCACCGAGGTGTGAGCCATGGAACAAGGCATCTAGGGTCCACGGGTCAGCCCGAACAAGGCCACCCCACGCAGTATGGGTTGAGAGCTTCGTCGTGTGCGACTAGGCACACGGCGACGTGATGCCTTGCGGGTTGCACGAGCAAGGCACAACCACGCAGTTTGACTGGTGGGCAGCTAGGTGTGCTCCTAGGCACGTGGCGTCGAGCTGTGCGACATGACGGAGCGCATCGTGGGTCCACGGTAAAGCCAAAGCAGGCCGCACCCATGCTTTGGCAGCACGCCAAGCACAAATCACATACCTCAGCCTCGTCCCGACCTGTTTGCCCACCCTTCCCAATTATGTTTCATGGCTTAAAACACCAGGCATTCCTGAGTGACACCCGTTGGGGGTCAAACTAGCATACGTTTGGCCTCAACACGACCCAAGCCAACTCGGTGCACAACGTTGCATCCTGGAGTGCATCACCACCACAAGCAAGGTTGAAGGCAGGGAGCCTCGAGGGGGGGTGGGACGAACGGGCTAGGCAAACCAACGCAACATGGGTTGAAGGCTCCATGGTGTGCACCTAGGCACACGGTGCCAAGATGGCGTTCGCGTAGCCAGAGCAAGGCACACCTGCACAGTTTGCCTGGTGTACACCGAGGTGTGCACCTAGGTACACGGCATCGAGAGGGCCTGCCGGTCGCCGAGCTAAGCACACCCAAGCAAGTATGCCATGTGTGGACTAAGGTGTGTGGCTAGGCACAACGGAACGATGGGCTCCAGGTTGCCCGAGATGAGAACACCCGCTCGGTATGGGTGGTGAGCACTGAGCCGAGCGCCTGGGCACAATGCGTCCACGGCATACAAGTCAGCCGAGGCAAGGCACACCCATGCAGTACGTGTGGTGAGCACTAAGCTGTTTGCCTCGGCGCAACGCATCGAGGGACCACAAGTCTGCTGACGTGAGGCACAGCATTGCAGTATGGGTCGAGGGATCCGCGGTGTGCGCCGAGGCACAAGGTGCGGCGGAGGCATACGGGTTGCCCCATGAAGGCACACCCACGCCATTCGCCAGGTGGGCACCAAGGTGTGCGCCTAGGCATCGCGAAGGAGTACGGGCTGACCGCCTAGGCACACCCACGCAGTGTGCCTGGTGGTCACCGTGGTGTGTGCCTAGGCCCTCGGTGGGATGAAGGCCAACGGTTTGCCTGAGCTGGGAACACCCGCGAGGTATGCCAGGAGAGCACCGAGGTGTGAGCCATGGAACAAGGCATCTAGGGTCCACGGGTCAGCCCGAACAAGGCAACCCCACGCAGTATGGGTTGAGGGCTTCGTCCATTGCGCCTAGGCACACGGCGACGTGATGGCTTGCGGGTTCCCCGAGCAAGGCACAACCACGCAGTTTGCCTGGTGGGCAGCTAGGTGTGCTCCTAGGCACGTGGCGTCGAGCTGTGCGACATGACAGAGCGCATCGTGGGTCCACGGTAAAGCCAAAGCAGGCCGCACCCATGCTTTGGCAGCACGCCAAGCACAAATCACATACCTCAGCCTCGTCCCAACCTGTTTGCCCACCCTTCCCAATTATGTTTCACGGCTTAAAACACCAGACATTCCTGAGTGACACCCGTTGGGGGTCAAACTAGCATACGTTTGGCCTCAACACGACCCAAGCCAACTCAGTGCACAACGTTGCATCCTGGAGTGCATCACCACCACAAGCAAGGTTGAAGGCAGGGAGCCTCGAGGGGGGGTGGGACGAACGGGCTAGGCAAACCAACGCAACATGGGTTGAAGGCTCCATGGTGTGCACCTAGGCACACGGTGCCAAGATGGCATTCGCGTAGCCCGAGCAAGGCACACCTGCACAGTTTGCCTGGTGGACACCGAGGTGTGCACCTAGGTACACGGCATCGGGAGGGCCTGCCGGTCGCCGAGCTAAGCACACCCAAGCAGTATGCCATGTGTGCACTAAGGTGTGTGGCTAGGCACAACGCAACGAAGGGATCCAGGTTGCTCGAGATGAGAACACCCGCTCGGTATGGGTGGTGAGCACTAAAGCCGAGCGCCTGGGCACAATGCGTCCACGGCATAAGAGTCAGCCGAGGCAAGGCAAACCCATGCAGTATGCGTGGTGAGCACTAAGCTGTTTGCCTCGGCGCAACGCATCGAAGGACCACAAGTCTGCTGACGTAAGGCACAACATTGCTGTGTGGGTTGAGGGATCCGCGGTGTGCGTCGAGGCACAAGGTGCCGCAAAGGCATACGGGTTGCCCCATCAAGGCACACCCACGCCATTCGCCGGGTGGGCACCAAGGTGTGCGCCTAGGCATCGCGAAGGAGTACGGGCTGACCGCCTAGGCACACCCACACAGTGTGCCTGGTGGTCACCGAGGTGTGTGCTTAGGCCCTCGGTGGGATGAAGGCCAACGGTTTGCCTGAGCTGAGAACACCCGCGAGGTATGCCAGGTGGGCACTGAGGTGTGCGTCATGGAACAACGCATCTAGGGTCCATAGGTCAGCCCGAACAAGGCAACCCCACGAAGTTTGGGTGGAGGGCTTCATCGTGAGCGCCTAGGCACACGACGACGTGATGGCTTGCAGGTTGCCCGAGCAAGGCACAACCACGCAGTTTGCCAGGTGGGCAACGAGCTGTGCGACTTGACAGAGCGCATCGAGGGTCCACAGGTAAGCCAGAGCGGGCCAGACCCACGCTTTGGCAGCACGCCTAGCTCAAATCACATACCTCAGCCTCGTCCCAACCTGTTGCCCACCCTTCCCAATTATGTTTCATAGCTTAAAACACCAGACTTTCCTGAGTGACTTCTGGTGGGGGTCAAACTAGCATACATTTGGCCTCAACACGACCCAAGCCACCTCAGTGCACAATGTTGCATCCTGGAGTGCATCACCACCACACGCAAGGTTGAAGGCAGGGAGCCTAGAGGGCAGGTGGGACGAACGAGCTAGGCAAACCCACGCAAGATGGGTTGAAAGCTCCATGGTGTGCACCTAGGCACACGGTGCCAAGATGGCATTCGCGTAGCCCGAGCAAGGCACACCTGCACAGTTTGCCTGGTGGACACCGAGGTGTGCACCTAGGTACACGGCATCGAGAGGGCCTGCCGGTCGCCGAGCTAAGCACACCCAAGCAGTATGCCATGTGTGCACTAAGGTGTGTGGCTAGGCACAACGCAACGATGGGCTCCAGGTTGCCCGAGATGAGAACACCCGCTCGGTATGGGTGGTGAGCACCGAGCCGAGCGCCTGGGCACAATGCGTACCCGGCATACAAGTCAGCCGAGGCAAGGCACACCCAGGCAGTATGCGTGGTGAGCACTAAGCTGTTTGCCTTGGCGCAACGCATCGAGGGACCACAAGTCTGCTGACGTGAGGCACAACATTGCAGTATGGGTTAAGGGATCCGTGGTGTGTGCCTAGGCACAGGGTGCCGCGGAGGCATACGGGTTGCCCCAGCAAGGCTCACCCACGCAGTTCGCCAGGTGGGCACCAAGGTGTGCGCCAAGGCAATAGGCATCGCGAAGGAGTACGGGCTGACCGGCCAGGCACACCCACTCAGTATGCCTGGTGGTCACCGAGGTGTGTGCCTAGGCCCTCGGTGGGATGAAGGCCAACGGGTTGCCTGAGCTGAAAACACCCGCGAGGTATGCCAGGTGGGCACTGAGGTGTGCGTCATGGAACAGCGCATCTAGGGTCCATAGGTCAGCCCGAACAAGGCAACCCCACGAAGTTTAGGTTGGGGGCTTCATCGTGTGTGCCTAGGCACACGGCGACGTGATGGCTTGAAGTTTGCCCGAGCAAGGCACAACCACGCAGTTTGCCAGGGGGGCAGCGAGGTGTGCTCTTATGCACGTGGGGACGAGCTGTGCGACTTGACAGAGCGCATCGAGGGTCCACAGGTAAGCCAGAGAAGGACACACCCACGCATTGGCAGCACGCCTAGCTCAAATCACATACCTCAGCCTCGTCCCAACCTGTTGCCCACCCTTCCCAATTATGTTTCATAGCTTAAAACGCCAGACTTTCCTGAGTGACTTCTGGTGGGGGTCAAACTAGCATACATTTGGCCTCAACAAGACCCAAGCCACCTCAGTGCACAATGTTGCATCCTGGAGTGCATCACCACCACACGCAAGGTTGAAGGCAGGGAGCCTAGAGGGCAGGTGGGACGAACGAGCTAGGCAAACCCACGCAAGATGGGTTGAAAGCTCCATGGTGTGCACCTAGGCACACGGTGCCAAGATGGCATTCGCGTAGCCCGAGCAAGGCACACCTGCACAGTTTGCCTGGTGGACACCGAGGTGTGCACCTAGGTACACGGCATCGAGAGGGCCTGCCGGTCGCCGAGCTAAGCACACCCAAGCAGTATGCCATGTGTGCACTAAGGTGTGTGGCTAGGCACAACGCAACGATGGGCTCCAGGTTGCCCGAGATGAGAACACCCGCTCGGTATGGGTGGTGAGCACCGAGCCGAGCGCCTGGGCACAATGCGTACCCGGCATACAAGTCAGCCGAGGCAAGGCACACCCAGGCAGTATGCGTGGTGAGCACTAAGCTGTTTGCCTTGACGCAACGCATCGAGGGACCACAAGTCTGCTGACGTGAGGCACAACATTGCAGTATGGGTTAAGGGATCCGTGGTGTGTGCCTAGGCACAGGGTGCCGCGGAGGCATACGGGTTGCCCCAGCAAGGCTCACCCACGCAGTTCGCCAGGTGGGCACCAAGGTGTGCGCCAAGGCAATAGGCATCGCGAAGGAGTACGGGCTGACCGGCCAGGCACACCCACTCAGTATGCCTGGTGGTCACCGAGGTGTGTGCCTAGGCCCTCGGTGGGATGAAGGCCAACGGGTTGCCTGAGCTGAAAACACCCGCGAGGTATGCCAGGTGGGCACTGAGGTGTGCGTCATGGAACAGCGCATCTAGGGTCCATAGGTCAGCCCGAACAAGGCAACCCCACGAAGTTTAGGTTGGGGGCTTCATCGTGTGTGCCTAGGCACACGGCGACGTGATGGCTTGAAGTTTGCCCGAGCAAGGCACAACCACGCAGTTTGCCAGGGGGGCAGCGAGGTGTGCTCTTATGCACGTGGGGACGAGCTGTGCGACTTGACAGAGCGCATCGAGGGTCCACAGGTAAGCCAGAGAAGGACACACCCACGCATTGGCAGCACGCCTAGCTCAAATCACATACCTCAGCCTCGTCCCAACCTGTTGCCCACCCTTCCCAATTATGTTTCATAGCTTAAAACACCAGACATTCCTGAGTGACTTCTGGTGGGGGTCAAACTAGCATACATTTGGCCTCAACACGACCCAAGCCACCTCAGTGCACAATGTTGCATCCTGGAGTGCATCACCACCACACGCAAGGTTGAAGGCAGGGAGCCTAGAGGGCAGGTGGGACGAACGAGCTAGGCAAACCCACGCAAGATGGGTTGAAAGCTCCATGGTGTGCACCTAGGCACACGGTGCCAAGATGGCATTCGCGTAGCCCGAGCAAGGCACACCTGCACAGTTTGCCTGGTGGACACCGAGGTGTGCACCTAGGTACACGGCATCGAGAGGGCCTGCCGGTCGCCGAGCTAAGCACACCCAAGCAGTATGCCATGTGTGCACTAAGGTGTGTGGCTAGGCACAACGCAACGATGGGCTCCAGGTTGCCCGAGATGAGAACACCCGCTCGGTATGGGTGGTGAGCACCGAGCCGAGCGCCTGGGCACAATGCGTACCCGGCATACAAGTCAGCCGAGGCAAGGCACACCCAGGCAGTAGGCGTGGTGAGCACTAAGCTGTTTGCCTTGGCGCAACGCATCGAGGGACCACAAGTCTGCTGACGTGAGGCACAACATTGCAGTATGGGTTGAGGGATCCGTGGTGTGTGCCTAGGCACAGGGTGCCGCGGAGGCATACGGGTTGCCCCAGCAAGGCTTACCCACGCAGTTCGCCAGGTGGGCACCAAGGTGTGCGCCAAGGCAAAAGGCATCGCGAAGGAGTACGGGCTGACCGGCCAGGCACACCCACTCAGTATGCCTGGTGGTCACCGAGGTGTGTGCCTAGGCCCTCGGTGGGATGAAGGCCAACGGGTTGCCTGAGCTGAAAACACCCGCGAGGTATGCCAGGTGGGCACTGAGGTGTGCGTCATGGAACAGCGCATCTAGGGTCCATAGGTCAGCCCGAACAAGGCAACCCCACGAAGTTTAGGTTGGGGGCTTCATCGTGTGTGCCTAGGCACACGGCGACGTGATGGCTTGAAGTTTGCCCGAGCAAGGCACAACCACGCAGTTTGCCAGGGGGGCAGCGAGGTGTGCTCTTATGCACGTGGGGACGAGCTGTGCGACTTGACAGAGCGCATCGAGGGTCCACAGGTAAGCCAGAGAAGGACACACCCACGCATTGGCAGCACGCCTAGCTCAAATCACATACCTCAGCCTCGTCCCAACCTGTTGCCCACCCTTCCCAATTATGTTTCATAGCTTAAAACACCAGACATTCCTGAGTGACTTCTGGTGGGGGTCAAACTAGCATACATTTGGCCTCAACACGACCCAAGCCACCTCAGTGCACAATGTTGCATCCTGGAGTGCATCACCACCACACGCAAGGTTGAAGGCAGGGAGCCTAGAGGGCAGGTGGGACGAACGAGCTAGGCAAACCCACGCAAGATGGGTTGAAAGCTCCATGGTGTGCACCTAGGCACACGGTGCCAAGATGGCATTCGCGTAGCCCGAGCAAGGCACACCTGCACAGTTTGCCTGGTGGACACCGAGGTGTGCACCTAGGTACACGGCATCGAGAGGGCCTGCCGGTCGCCGAGCTAAGCACACCCAAGCAGTATGCCATGTGTGCACTAAGGTGTGTGGCTAGGCACAACGCAACGATGGGCTCCAGGTTGCCCGAGATGAGAACACCCGCTCGGTATGGGTGGTGAGCACCGAGCCGAGCGCCTGGGCACAATGCGTACCCGGCATACAAGTCAGCCGAGGCAAGGCACACCCAGGCAGTATGCGTGGTGAGCACTAAGCTGTTTGCCTTGGCGCAACGCATCGAGGGACCACAAGTCTGCTGACGTGAGGCACAACATTGCAGTATGGGTTGAGGGATCCGTGGTGTGTGCCTAGGCACAGGGTGCCGCGGAGGCATACGGGTTGCCCCAGCAAGGCTCACCCACGCAGTTCGCCAGGTGGGCACCAAGGTGTGCGCCAAGGCAAAAGGCATCGCGAAGGAGTACGGGCTGACCGGCCAGGCACACCCACTCAGTATGCCTGGTGGTCACCGAGGTGTGTGCCTAGGCCCTCGGTGGGATGAAGGCCAACGGGTTGCCTGAGCTGAAAACACCCGCGAGGTATGCCAGGTGGGCACTGAGGTGTGCGTCATGGAACAGCGCATCTAGGGTCCATAGGTCAGCCCGAACAAGGCAACCCCACGAAGTTTAGGTTGAGGGCTTCATCGTGTGTGCCTAGGCACACGGCGACGTGATGGCTTGAGGTTTGCCCGAGCAAGGCACAACCACGCAGTTTGCCAGGGGGGCAGCAAGGTGTGCTCTTATGCACGTGGCGACGAGCTGTGCGACTTGACAGAGCGCATCGAGGGTCCACAGGTAAGCAAGAGAAGGACACACCCACGCATTGGCAGCACGCCTAGCTCAAATCACATACCTCAGCCTCGTCCCAACCTGTTGCCCACCCTTCCCAATTATGTTTCATAGCTTAAAACACCAGACATTCCTGAGTGACTTCTGGTGGGGGTCAAACTAGCATACATTTGGCCTCAACACGACCCAAGCCACCTCAGTGCACAATGTTGCATCCTGGAGTGCATCACCACCACACGCAAGGTTGAAGGCAGGGAGCCTAGAGGGCAGGTGGGACGAACGAGCTAGGCAAACCCACGCAAGATGGGTTGAAAGCTCCATGGTGTGCACCTAGGCACACGGTGCCAAGATGGCATTCGAGTAGCCCGAGCAAGGCAGACCTGCACAGTTTGCCTGGTGGACACCGAGGTGTGAACCTAGGTACACGACGTCGGGAGGGCCTGCCGGTCGCCGAGCTAAGCACACCCAAGCAGTATGCCATGTGTGCACTATGGTGTGTGGCTAGGCAGAACGCAACAATGGGCTCCAGGTTGCCCGAGATGAGAACACCCAATCGGCATGGGTGGTGAGCACTACGCACAGCGCCTGGGCACAATGCGTCCACGGCATACAAGTCAGCCGAGGCAATGCACACCCATGCAGTATGCGTGGTGAGCACTAAGCTGTTTGCCTCGGCGCAACGCAACGAGGGACCACAAGTCTACTGACGTAAGGCACAACATTGCAGTATGGGTTGAGGGATCCGCGGTGTGTGCTTAGGCACAAGGTGCCACGGAGGCATACGGGTTGCCCCATCAAGGCACACCCACGCAGTTTGCCTTCCGTGCCACGGAGGCATACGGGTTGCCCCATCAAGGCACACCCACGCAGTTTGCCTGAAGGGCACCAAGGTGTGCCGCTAGGCAAAAGGCATCGCGAAGGAGTACGGGCTGACTGGCTAGGCACACCCACGCAGTTTGCCTGGTGGTCACCGAGGTGTGTACCTAGGCTCTCGGTGGGATGAAGGCCAACGGGTTGCCTGAGCTGAGAACACCGGCGAGGTATGCCAGGTGGGCACTGAGGTGTGCGTCATGGAACAGCGCATCTAGGGTCCATAGGTCGGCCCGAACAAGGCAACCTTACGTAGTTTGGGTTGAGCTCTTCATCGTGTGCGCCTAGGCACACGGCGACGTGATGGCTTGCAGGTTGCCCGAACAAGGCACAACCACGCAGTTTGCCAGGTGGGCAGCGAGGTGTGCTCCTATGCACGTGGCGACGAGCTGTGCGACTTAACAGAGCACATCTAGGCAGCATGCCTAGCAC
>NC_142336.1:18008696-18026196 GCF_054954075.1 Amborella trichopoda
CGAGACGACCGTCATCCACCGCCAAAGCTCTCGGATCGGGACATGCCATATTGCGCCAGGGGCGCAACGGCGCAGCCTCAGGCCTGCAACCCCACCATCATCCATCACCCAGAGAGGGTCATGTCAAGGAGGGAAGCAGGACTTCATCTTTGCCGCCACGGTTGGGCCATATCGCGTTTGTGACGCAACGGCGCAGCGTCCGGACATCCCAGCCACCATCACCCGGACACGAATCGTGACCGGTGGCGAGACGACCGTCATCCACCGCCAAAGCTCTCGGATCGGGACATGCCATATTGCGCCAGGGGCGCAACGGCGCAGCCTCAGGCCTGCAACCCCACCATCATCCATCACCCAGAGAGGGTCATGTCAAGGAGGGAAGCAGGACTTCATCTTTGCCGCCACGGTTGGGCCATACCGCGTTTGTGAAGCAACGGCGCAGCGTCCGGACATCCCAGCCACCATCACCCAGACGCGAATCATGTCCGGTGGCGAGACGATCGTCATCCACTGTCAAAAGCTCTGATATCGGGACATGCCATATTGCGCCAGGGACGCAACGGCGCAGCCTCAGGCCTGCAACCCCACCATCATCCATCATCCAGAGAGGGTCATGTCAAGGACGGAAGCAGGACTTCATCTTTGCTGCCATGGTTGGGCCATTTCGCGTTCGTGACGCAACGGCGCAGCGTCCGGACATCCCAACCACCATCACCCAGACGCGAATCATGTCCGGTGGCGAGACGACCGTCATCCACTGCCAGAGCCCTTAGATCGGGACATGCCATATTGCGCCAGGGGCGCAACGGCGCAGCCTCAGGCCTGCAACCCCGCCATCATCCGGAGGGGAGTCATGTCAGGAACGGAAGCAGGACTTCATCTGGCTGCAATTGTTGGTGCCATATCATGTCTTAGAGACACGACGACGCAGTGTCGGGACATCCCCACCTCCTCGCCCAGCGCACAGCACTAGGATCGGTGCAAAGGGAAACCGTCGTCCACTGCCCAAACTCTTCGATCGGGACAATGCACATGGTGCCATATTGCGCCACGGACGCAACGGCGCAACCTCGGGACTGCCACCCCACCGTCATCCAGAGCGGATCGTGTCAAGGAGGGAAGCAGGACTTCTTCCGGCTGCTTCGGGCGGTATATCGCATCTAAGACGCGGATGTACAGCAGTCGAGATAGCTTCCCTAGCCGCACCCGGAAGCACACCGTCATCCTGCTGCCTCGCAGATCGGATCCACATGGAGGTCGACCTTCATTCCCTACAATTGTTTGCATGCGTTCAAGGGGAGGGAGGGAGACGCATACGTTTACCTGGTTCCGACTCTCCCCAAGTATGTTTGATAGCTTAAAACATGAGAAATTCAAGAGTGGCCGCCATTCCACCGAAACTAGCACACAAATGTTTTCCTAAGGGGCAAACCCATCCCACCACACCACCATGCCCAGTGCACAACGACGTGCGCGCCCAAATCAGCTTTCCGGGGGCAAACACACGGTGGAGCATTGGAACTCAAGCTCCTGCACTGCCCGTCCTGGCCCATAAGACGGTCTGGGCGCGTCGTCCTAGTGCATCGGAATAGCTGGCGAGGTGGGATGGGACGGCCCGGAGCACACCACGGTGCAATGTGTGGCGTGGATGGTGGGCACCGAGGTACGCGTCTACGCACGGTGTCGCGAGTGCCCGGGGCATTACGCACACGTCTTGGGTAGGGGGCAACCGGGTGCGCGTCAAGGCACGACGCATCACCACACGCACGATTGAAAGCAGCGGGGCTCGAGGGCCGGTGAGATGCCCGAGCAGAGCACACCAACGCACCATGGATCGAGGGCCCCTGGGCACACGGCGTCACGAGAGCCCACTGGTGGGCGAGAAAGGCAGACCCAAGCAGTATGCCAGGTGAGCACCTATCTGGCTAACTAGGCACAGCGCCACGAGTGCCTACAGAGCTGAACGAGCTGGAAGCACCCACGCAGTAAGGGTAGGCACACCCACGCTGAAAGGGTTGACGGCTGAGTGGTGAGCACAGAGGTGTGCGCCTAAGCACAGCGCATGGAGTGTCCACGAGTCATCCCAGGAAAAGCACAACCAAGCAGTATGAGCCTGGAGGGAAACGAGTAGCGCGCCTAGGCACCTCGCTGTGAGTGCCAACGGGTTGAACGAGCTTGGCACAACCACGTGGCATGGGTGGCGAGCACCGAGGTGTGCGACTAGGCAGAACACATCGATGGTCTACGGGTCAGCCAAAGCAGGCCCACACCGACGCGTTGGCATGACGCCTTACCCAAATCACGTACCTCAGCCTCGTCCCAACCTGGTGCCCAACCTTCCCAATTATGTTTCATGGCTTAAAACACCTGACATTCCTGAGTGACACCTGTTGGGTGTCAAACTAACCCACATCTGGCCTCATCACGACCCATACCACCTAAATGCACAATGTTGCATCCTTGGGTGCCTCACCACCACACGAAAGGTTGAAGGCAAGGAGCCTCGAGGGCCGGCGGGATGAACGAGCAATGCAAACCCACGCAGCATATGTTGAGGGCCCCATTGTGTGCACCTAGGCACACGGTGCCACGTTGGCCTACGCGTAGCCCGAGCAAGGCAAACCCGCACAGTTTTGCTGGTGGACGCCGAGGTGTGCACCTAGGTACACGGCATCGTGAAGCCCTGCCGGTCGCCGAGATAGGGACACCCAAAATGTACGCCTGGTGTGCTCGCAGGTGGGTGCCTAGGCACAACGAAACAAGGGCCTCCAAGTTGCCCGAGCTGGGAACACCCGCGCGGTATGGGTGGCGAGCATTAAGCTGTGCGCCTAGGCACAATGCATCAACGGTCCACAAGTACGCCGAGACGAGGCACACCCGTGCAGTATGCGTCGTGAGCACTAAGTTATGTGCCTCGGCACAACGCATCGAGGGACCACAAGTCAGCCGAGGTAAGGAAAACCATTGGAGTATGGGATGAGGGCTCCGCGGTGTGCGCCTAGGACCACGGCGCCGCGGAGGCGTGAGGGTTGCCCCATCAAGTCACACCCACGCAGTTTGCAAGGTGGACACCGAGGTATGCGCCTAGGCAAACGGGGTCGCGAAGGAGAACGGGCTGACCGGCTAGGCACACCCACGCAGTATGCCTGGTGGGCACCGAGGTGCGTGCCTAGGCCCACGGTGGGATGAAGGCCAACGGGTTGCCTGAGCTGGGAACACCCACGAGGAATGCCAGGTGGGCACCGAGGTGTGCGCCTTGGAACAGCGCATCTAGGGTCCACGGGTCAGCCCGAGCAAGGCAACCCCACGCAGTATGGGTTGAGAGCTTCGTCGTGTGCGCCTAGGCACCACGGCGACGTGATGGCTTGCGGGTTGCCCGAGCAAGGCCAAACCACGCAGTTTGCCTGGTGGGTAGCGAGGTGTGCTCCTAGGCACGTGGCGTCGAGCTGTGCGACTTGACTGAGCGCATCGAGGGTCCACGGGTAAGCCAGAGCAGCCCACAACCACGCTTTGGCAGCACGCCTAACACAAATCACATAACTCAGCCTCGTCCCAACCTGTTGCCCACCCTTCCCAATTATGTTTCATGGCTTAAAACACCGGACATTCCTGAGCAATACCTGTTGGGGGTCAAACTGGCATACATTTGGCCTCATCACGACCCCAGCCACTTCAGTGCATAATGTTGCATCCTAGGGTGCATCACCACCACACTCAAGGTTGAAGGCAGGGAACCCTCGAGGGCCGGTGGGATGAATGAGCAAGGCAAACCCACGCAGCATGGGTTGAGGGCTCCATGGTGTGCACCTGGGCACACTGTGCCACGTTGGCCTCTACTCGTAGCCCGAGCAAGGCACAACAGCACAGTTTGCCTGGTGGGCACGGAGGTGTGCACCTAAGTACACGGCATCGCGAGGGCCTATCGGGCGCCGAGCAAGGCACACCCAAGCAGTATGCCATGTGTGCACCAAGCGGTGTGCCTATGCACAACGCAACAATGGGCTCCAGGTTGCCGGAGCTGGGAACACCCGCGCGGTATGGGTGGTGAGCACTAACATGTGCGCCTAGGCAAAATGGGTCGACGGTCCACAAGTCAGCCGAGGCGAGGCACACACGTGCAGTATGCGTGGTGAGCAATAAGCTGTTTGCCTCGGCACAATGCATGGAGGGACCACAAATCTGCCGAGGTAAGGCACAACATTGCAGTATGGGTTGAGGGCTCCGCGGTGTGCGCATAGGCACACGGTGCCGCGGAGGCGTACGGGTCGCCCTATCAAGACACACCCGCGCAGTTTGCCAGGTGGGCACCGAGGTGTGCGCCTAGGCAAAGGGCGTCGCGAAGGAGTACGGGCTGACCCGCTAGGCACACCCACGCAGTATGCCTGGTCGGAACCGAGGTGGGTGCCTAGGCCCGAGGTGGGATGAAGGCCAACGGGTTGCCTGCGCTGGGAACACCCGCGAGGTATGCCACGTGGGCACCGAGGTGTGCGCCATGGAATAGCGCGTCTAGGGTGCATGGGTCGGCCAGAGCAAGGCAACCCAACGCAGTATGGGTTGAGGGCTTCGTCGTGTACGCCTAGGCACACGGCGACGTGATGGCTTGCGGGTTGCCCGAGAAAGGCACAACCACGCAGTTTGCCTGGTGGGCAGCGAGGTTTTCTCCTAAGGCACTTGGGGTCGAGCTGTGCGACATGACAGAGCGCATAGAGGGTCCACGGGTAAGCCAGAGCAGGCCACACCCACGCTTTAGCATCAAGCCTAGCGCAAATCACATACCTCAGCCTCGTCCCAACCTGTCGTTTCCCACCCTTCCCAATAATGTTTCATGGCTTAAAACACCAGACATTCCTGAGGGACACCTGTTGGGGGTCAAACTAGCATACATTTGGCCACATCACGACCCAAGCCGCTTCAGTGAACAATGTTGCATCCTAGAGTGCATCACCACCACACGCAAGGTTGAAGGCAAGGAACCTCGAGGGCCGGTGGGATGAACGAGCTAGGCAAAACCCACGCAGCATGGGATGAGGGCTCCATTGTGTGCACCTAGGCACAAGGCGCCACGATGGCAAACGCGTGGCCCGAGTAAGGCGCACCTGCCCAGTTTACCGGACACCGAGCTGTGCACCTAGGTACACGACATGGCGAGGACCTGCCGGTCGCCGAGCTAAGCACACCCAAGGAGTATGACATGTGTGCACCAAGGCGTGTGGCTAGGCACAACGCAACAATGGGCTCGAGCTTGCCAGAGCAGGGAACACCCGCGCGGTATGGGTGGTGAGCACTAAGTTGTGCGACTAGGCACAAAGCGTCGACGGTCCACAAGTCAACCGAGGCGAGGCACACACGTGCAGTATGCGTGGTGATCAATAAGCTGTTTGACTCGACACAATGCATCGAGGGACCACAAGTCTGCCGTGGTAAGGCACAACATTGCAGTATGGGTTGAGGGCTCCGCGGTGTGCGCCTAGGCACACGGTGCCGCGGAGGCGTAGGGGTTGCCCTATCAAGACACACCCACGCAGTTTGCCAGGTGGGCACCGAGGTGTGCGCCTAGGCATATGGCATCGCGAAGGAGTACGGGCTGACCGGCTAGGCACACCCACGCAGTATGCATGGTGGGCACCGAGGTGTGTGCCTACGCCCACGGTGGGATGAAGGCCAACGGGTTGCCTGAGCTGGGAACACCCGCGAGGTATGCCACCCGGGCAACGAGGTGTGCGCCACGGCATAGCGCGTCTAGGGTGCATGGGTCGGCCAGAGCAAGGCAACCCAACGCAGTACTGGTTGTGGGCCTCGTCGTGTAAGCCTAGGCACACGGCGACGTGATGGCTTGCGGCTTGCCCGAGCAAGGCACAACCACGCAGTTTTCCTGGTGGGCAGCTAGGTGTGCTCCTAGGCACGTGGCGTCGAGCTGTGCGACATGACAGAGCGCATCGTGGGTCCACGGTCAAGCCAAAACAGGCCACAACCACGCTTTCGCAGCATGCCTAGCACAAATCACATACCTCAGCCTCGTCCCAACCTGTTTCCCACCCTTCCCAATTATGTTTCATGGCTTAAAGCACCAGATATTCCTGAGTGACACCTGTTGGGGGTCATACTGGCATACAGTTGGCCTCATCACTACCCAAGCCACTTCAGTGCACAATATTGCATCATACAGTGCATCACCACCACGCGCAAGGTTGAAGGCAGGGAGCCTCGATGGCAGGTAGGATGAACGAGCTAGGCAAACCCACGCAACATGGGTTGAAGGCTCCATGGTGTGCACCTAGGCAAACGGTGCCACGATGGCATTCGCGTAGCCCGAGCAAGGCACACCTGCACAGTTTGCCTGGTGGACAACGAGGTGTGCACCTAGGTACACGGCATCGAGAGGGCCTGCCGGTCGCCGAGCTAAACACACCCAAGCAGTAAGACGTGTGAACTATGGTGTGTGGCTAGGCACAACGCAACAATAGGCTCCAGGTTGCCCGAGATAAGAACTCCCGCGCGGTATGGGTGGTGAACACTTAGCTCGGCGCTTGTGCCCAACGCGTTGACGGTCCACAAGTCAGCCGAGGCAAGGCACACCCGCGCAGTATGCGTTGTGAGCACTAAGCTGTTTGCCTCGGCACAACGCATCGAGGGACCACAAGTCTGCTGAGGTAAGGCACAACATTGCAGTATGGGTTGAGGGCTCCGCTGTGTGGGCCAAGGCACACGGTGCCGCGAAGGCACACGGGATGCCCCATCAAGACACACCCACGAAGTTTGCCAATTGGGCACCGAGGTGTTCGCAAAGGCAAAAGGCGTCGCGATAGTACGGGCTGACCGGCTGGGAAAACCCACGCGGTATGCCTGGTGGGCACCGAGGTGTGTGCTTAGACCCACGGTGGGATGAAGGCCAACAGTTTGCCTGAGCCGGGAACACCCGCGAGGTATGCCAGGAGAGCACCGAGGTGTGAGCCATGGAACAAGGCATCTAGGGTCCACGGGTCAGCCCGAACAAGGCCACCCCACGCAGTATGGGTTGAGAGCTTCGTCGTGTGCGACTAGGCACACGGCGACGTGATGCCTTGCGGGTTGCACGAGCAAGGCACAACCACGCAGTTTGACTGGTGGGCAGCTAGGTGTGCTCCTAGGCACGTGGCGTCGAGCTGTGCGACATGACGGAGCGCATCGTGGGTCCACGGTAAAGCCAAAGCAGGCCGCACCCATGCTTTGGCAGCACGCCAAGCACAAATCACATACCTCAGCCTCGTCCCGACCTGTTTGCCCACCCTTCCCAATTATGTTTCATGGCTTAAAACACCAGGCATTCCTGAGTGACACCCGTTGGGGGTCAAACTAGCATACGTTTGGCCTCAACACGACCCAAGCCAACTCGGTGCACAACGTTGCATCCTGGAGTGCATCACCACCACAAGCAAGGTTGAAGGCAGGGAGCCTCGAGGGGGGGTGGGACGAACGGGCTAGGCAAACCAACGCAACATGGGTTGAAGGCTCCATGGTGTGCACCTAGGCACACGGTGCCAAGATGGCGTTCGCGTAGCCAGAGCAAGGCACACCTGCACAGTTTGCCTGGTGTACACCGAGGTGTGCACCTAGGTACACGGCATCGAGAGGGCCTGCCGGTCGCCGAGCTAAGCACACCCAAGCAAGTATGCCATGTGTGGACTAAGGTGTGTGGCTAGGCACAACGGAACGATGGGCTCCAGGTTGCCCGAGATGAGAACACCCGCTCGGTATGGGTGGTGAGCACTGAGCCGAGCGCCTGGGCACAATGCGTCCACGGCATACAAGTCAGCCGAGGCAAGGCACACCCATGCAGTACGTGTGGTGAGCACTAAGCTGTTTGCCTCGGCGCAACGCATCGAGGGACCACAAGTCTGCTGACGTGAGGCACAGCATTGCAGTATGGGTCGAGGGATCCGCGGTGTGCGCCGAGGCACAAGGTGCGGCGGAGGCATACGGGTTGCCCCATGAAGGCACACCCACGCCATTCGCCAGGTGGGCACCAAGGTGTGCGCCTAGGCATCGCGAAGGAGTACGGGCTGACCGCCTAGGCACACCCACGCAGTGTGCCTGGTGGTCACCGTGGTGTGTGCCTAGGCCCTCGGTGGGATGAAGGCCAACGGTTTGCCTGAGCTGGGAACACCCGCGAGGTATGCCAGGAGAGCACCGAGGTGTGAGCCATGGAACAAGGCATCTAGGGTCCACGGGTCAGCCCGAACAAGGCAACCCCACGCAGTATGGGTTGAGGGCTTCGTCCATTGCGCCTAGGCACACGGCGACGTGATGGCTTGCGGGTTCCCCGAGCAAGGCACAACCACGCAGTTTGCCTGGTGGGCAGCTAGGTGTGCTCCTAGGCACGTGGCGTCGAGCTGTGCGACATGACAGAGCGCATCGTGGGTCCACGGTAAAGCCAAAGCAGGCCGCACCCATGCTTTGGCAGCACGCCAAGCACAAATCACATACCTCAGCCTCGTCCCAACCTGTTTGCCCACCCTTCCCAATTATGTTTCACGGCTTAAAACACCAGACATTCCTGAGTGACACCCGTTGGGGGTCAAACTAGCATACGTTTGGCCTCAACACGACCCAAGCCAACTCAGTGCACAACGTTGCATCCTGGAGTGCATCACCACCACAAGCAAGGTTGAAGGCAGGGAGCCTCGAGGGGGGGTGGGACGAACGGGCTAGGCAAACCAACGCAACATGGGTTGAAGGCTCCATGGTGTGCACCTAGGCACACGGTGCCAAGATGGCATTCGCGTAGCCCGAGCAAGGCACACCTGCACAGTTTGCCTGGTGGACACCGAGGTGTGCACCTAGGTACACGGCATCGGGAGGGCCTGCCGGTCGCCGAGCTAAGCACACCCAAGCAGTATGCCATGTGTGCACTAAGGTGTGTGGCTAGGCACAACGCAACGAAGGGATCCAGGTTGCTCGAGATGAGAACACCCGCTCGGTATGGGTGGTGAGCACTAAAGCCGAGCGCCTGGGCACAATGCGTCCACGGCATAAGAGTCAGCCGAGGCAAGGCAAACCCATGCAGTATGCGTGGTGAGCACTAAGCTGTTTGCCTCGGCGCAACGCATCGAGGGACCACAAGTCTGCTGACGTAAGGCACAACATTGCTGTGTGGGTTGAGGGATCCGCGGTGTGCGTCGAGGCACAAGGTGCCGCAAAGGCATACGGGTTGCCCCATCAAGGCACACCCACGCCATTCGCCGGGTGGGCACCAAGGTGTGCGCCTAGGCATCGCGAAGGAGTACGGGCTGACCGCCTAGGCACACCCACACAGTTTGCCTGGTGGTCACCGAGGTGTGTGCTTAGGCCCTCGGTGGGATGAAAGCCAACGGTTTGCCTGAGCTGAGAACACCCGCGAGGTATGCCAGGTGGGCACTGAGGTGTGCGTCATGGAACAACGCATCTAGGGTCCATAGGTCAGCCCGAACAAGGCAACCCCACGAAGTTTGGGTGGAGGGCTTCATCGTGAGCGCCTAGGCACACGACGACGTGATGGCTTGCAGGTTGCCCGAGCAAGGCACAACCACGCAGTTTGCCAGGTGGGCAACGAGCTGTGCGACTTGACAGAGCGCATCGAGGGTCCACAGGTAAGCCAGAGCGGGCCAGACCCACGCTTTGGCAGCACGCCTAGCTCAAATCACATACCTCAGCCTCGTCCCAACCTGTTGCCCACCCTTCCCAATTATGTTTCATAGCTTAAAACACCAGACTTTCCTGAGTGACTTCTGGTGGGGGTCAAACTAGCATACATTTGGCCTCAACACGACCCAAGCCACCTCAGTGCACAATGTTGCATCCTGGAGTGCATCACCACCACACGCAAGGTTGAAGGCAGGGAGCCTAGAGGGCAGGTGGGACGAACGAGCTAGGCAAACCCACGCAAGATGGGTTGAAAGCTCCATGGTGTGCACCTAGGCACACGGTGCCAAGATGGCATTCGCGTAGCCCGAGCAAGGCACACCTGCACAGTTTGCCTGGTGGACACCGAGGTGTGCACCTAGGTACACGGCATCGAGAGGGCCTGCCGGTCGCCGAGCTAAGCACACCCAAGCAGTATGCCATGTGTGCACTAAGGTGTGTGGCTAGGCACAACGCAACGATGGGCTCCAGGTTGCCCGAGATGAGAACACCCGCTCGGTATGGGTGGTGAGCACCGAGCCGAGCGCCTGGGCACAATGCGTACCCGGCATACAAGTCAGCCGAGGCAAGGCACACCCAGGCAGTATGCGTGGTGAGCACTAAGCTGTTTGCCTTGGCGCAACGCATCGAGGGACCACAAGTCTGCTGACGTGAGGCACAACATTGCAGTATGGGTTAAGGGATCCGTGGTGTGTGCCTAGGCACAGGGTGCCGCGGAGGCATACGGGTTGCCCCAGCAAGGCTCACCCACGCAGTTCGCCAGGTGGGCACCAAGGTGTGCGCCAAGGCAATAGGCATCGCGAAGGAGTACGGGCTGACCGGCCAGGCACACCCACTCAGTATGCCTGGTGGTCACCGAGGTGTGTGCCTAGGCCCTCGGTGGGATGAAGGCCAACGGGTTGCCTGAGCTGAAAACACCCGCGAGGTATGCCAGGTGGGCACTGAGGTGTGCGTCATGGAACAGCGCATCTAGGGTCCATAGGTCAGCCCGAACAAGGCAACCCCACGAAGTTTAGGTTGGGGGCTTCATCGTGTGTGCCTAGGCACACGGCGACGTGATGGCTTGAAGTTTGCGCGAGCAAGGCACAACCACGCAGTTTGCCAGGGGGGCAGCGAGGTGTGCTCTTATGCACGTGGGGACGAGCTGTGCGACTTGACAGAGCGCATCGAGGGTCCACAGGTAAGCCAGAGAAGGACACACCCACGCATTGGCAGCACGCCTAGCTCAAATCACATACCTCAGCCTCGTCCCAACCTGTTGCCCACCCTTCCCAATTATGTTTCATAGCTTAAAACGCCAGACTTTCCTGAGTGACTTCTGGTGGGGGTCAAACTAGCATACATTTGGCCTCAACAAGACCCAAGCCACCTCAGTGCACAATGTTGCATCCTGGAGTGCATCACCACCACACGCAAGGTTGAAGGCAGGGAGCCTAGAGGGCAGGTGGGACGAACGAGCTAGGCAAACCCACGCAAGATGGGTTGAAAGCTCCATGGTGTGCACCTAGGCACACGGTGCCAAGATGGCATTCGCGTAGCCCGAGCAAGGCACACCTGCACAGTTTGCCTGGTGGACACCGAGGTGTGCACCTAGGTACACGGCATCGAGAGGGCCTGCCGGTCGCCGAGCTAAGCACACCCAAGCAGTATGCCATGTGTGCACTAAGGTGTGTGGCTAGGCACAACGCAACGATGGGCTCCAGGTTGCCCGAGATGAGAACACCCGCTCGGTATGGGTGGTGAGCACCGAGCCGAGCGCCTGGGCACAATGCGTACCCGGCATACAAGTCAGCCGAGGCAAGGCACACCCAGGCAGTATGCGTGGTGAGCACTAAGCTGTTTGCCTTGGCGCAACGCATCGAGGGACCACAAGTCTGCTGACGTGAGGCACAACATTGCAGTATGGGTTGAGGGATCCGTGGTGTGTGCCTAGGCACAGGGTGCCGCGGAGGCATACGGGTTGCCCCAGCAAGGCTCACCCACGCAGTTCGCCAGGTGGGCACCAAGGTGTGCGCCAAGGCAAAAGGCATCGCGAAGGAGTACGGGCTGACCGGCCAGGCACACCCACTCAGTATGCCTGGTGGTCACCGAGGTGTGTGCCTAGGCCCTCGGTGGGATGAAGGCCAACGGGTTGCCTGAGCTGAAAACACCCGCGAGGTATGCCAGGTGGGCACTGAGGTGTGCGTCATGGGACAGCGCATCTAGGGTCCATAGGTCAGCCCGAACAAGGCAACCCCACGAAGTTTAGGTTGGGGGCTTCATCGTGTGTGCCTAGGCACACGGCGACGTGATGGCTTGAAGTTTGCCCGAGCAAGGCACAACCACGCAGTTTGCCAGGGGGGCAGCGAGGTGTGCTCTTATGCACGTGGGGACGAGCTGTGCGACTTGACAGAGCGCATCGAGGGTCCACAGGTAAGCCAGAGAAGGACACACCCACGCATTGGCAGCACGCCTAGCTCAAATCACATACCTCAGCCTCGTCCCAACCTGTTGCCCACCCTTCCCAATTATGTTTCATAGCTTAAAACACCAGACATTCCTGAGTGACTTCTGGTGGGGGTCAAACTAGCATACATTTGGCCTCAACACGACCCAAGCCACCTCAGTGCACAATGTTGCATCCTGGAGTGCATCACCACCACACGCAAGGTTGAAGGCAGGGAGCCTAGAGGGCAGGTGGGACGAACGAGCTAGGCAAACCCACGCAAGATGGGTTGAAAGCTCCATGGTGTGCACCTAGGCACACGGTGCCAAGATGGCATTCGCGTAGCCCGAGCAAGGCACACCTGCACAGTTTGCCTGGTGGACACCGAGGTGTGCACCTAGGTACACGGCATCGAGAGGGCCTGCCGGTCGCCGAGCTAAGCACACCCAAGCAGTATGCCATGTGTGCACTAAGGTGTGTGGCTAGGCACAACGCAACGATGGGCTCCAGGTTGCCCGAGATGAGAACACCCGCTCGGTATGGGTGGTGAGCACCGAGCCGAGCGCCTGGGCACAATGCGTACCCGGCATACAAGTCAGCCGAGGCAAGGCACACCCAGGCAGTAGGCGTGGTGAGCACTAAGCTGTTTGCCTTGGCGCAACGCATCGAGGGACCACAAGTCTGCTGACGTGAGGCACAACATTGCAGTATGGGTTGAGGGATCCGTGGTGTGTGCCTAGGCACAGGGTGCCGCGGAGGCATACGGGTTGCCCCAGCAAGGCTCACCCACGCAGTTCGCCAGGTGGGCACCAAGGTGTGCGCCAAGGCAAAAGGCATCGCGAAGGAGTACGGGCTGACCGGCCAGGCACACCCACTCAGTATGCCTGGTGGTCACCGAGGTGTGTGCCTAGGCCCTCGGTGGGATGAAGGCCAACGGGTTGCCTGAGCTGAAAACACCCGCGAGGTATGCCAGGTGGGCACTGAGGTGTGCGTCATGGAACAGCGCATCTAGGGTCCATAGGTCAGCCCGAACAAGGCAACCCCACGAAGTTTAGGTTGGGGGCTTCATCGTGTGTGCCTAGGCACACGGCGACGTGATGGCTTGAAGTTTGCCCGAGCAAGGCACAACCACGCAGTTTGCCAGGGGGGCAGCGAGGTGTGCTCTTATGCACGTGGGGACGAGCTGTGCGACTTGACAGAGCGCATCGAGGGTCCACAGGTAAGCCAGAGAAGGACACACCCACGCATTGGCAGCACGCCTAGCTCAAATCACATACCTCAGCCTCGTCCCAACCTGTTGCCCACCCTTCCCAATTATGTTTCATAGCTTAAAACACCAGACATTCCTGAGTGACTTCTGGTGGGGGTCAAACTAGCATACATTTGGCCTCAACACGACCCAAGCCACCTCAGTGCACAATGTTGCATCCTGGAGTGCATCACCACCACACGCAAGGTTGAAGGCAGGGAGCCTAGAGGGCAGGTGGGACGAACGAGCTAGGCAAACCCACGCAAGATGGGTTGAAAGCTCCATGGTGTGCACCTAGGCACACGGTGCCAAGATGGCATTCGCGTAGCCCGAGCAAGGCACACCTGCACAGTTTGCCTGGTGGACACCGAGGTGTGCACCTAGGTACACGGCATCGAGAGGGCCTGCCGGTCGCCGAGCTAAGCACACCCAAGCAGTATGCCATGTGTGCACTAAGGTGTGTGGCTAGGCACAACGCAACGATGGGCTCCAGGTTGCCCGAGATGAGAACACCCGCTCGGTATGGGTGGTGAGCACCGAGCCGAGCGCCTGGGCACAATGCGTACCCGGCATACAAGTCAGCCGAGGCAAGGCACACCCAGGCAGTATGCGTGGTGAGCACTAAGCTGTTTGCCTTGGCGCAACGCATCGAGGGACCACAAGTCTGCTGACGTGAGGCACAACATTGCAGTATGGGTTGAGGGATCCGTGGTGTGTGCCTAGGCACAGGGTGCCGCGGAGGCATACGGGTTGCCCCAGCAAGGCTCACCCACGCAGTTCGCCAGGTGGGCACCAAGGTGTGCGCCAAGGCAAAAGGCATCGCGAAGGAGTACGGGCTGACCGGCCAGGCACACCCACTCAGTATGCCTGGTGGTCACCGAGGTGTGTGCCTAGGCCCTCGGTGGGATGAAGGCCAACGGGTTGCCTGAGCTGAAAACACCCGCGAGGTATGCCAGGTGGGCACTGAGGTGTGCGTCCTGGAACAGCGCATCTAGGGTCCATAGGTCAGCCCGAACAAGGCAACCCCACGAAGTTTAGGTTGAGGGCTTCATCGTGTGTGCCTAGGCACACGGCGACGTGATGGCTTGAGGTTTGCCCGAGCAAGGCACAACCACGCAGTTTGCCAGGGGGGCAGCGAGGTGTGCTCTTATGCACGTGGCGACGAGCTGTGCGACTTGACAGAGCGCATCGAGGGTCCACAGGTAAGCAAGAGAAGGACACACCCACGCATTGGCAGCACGCCTAGCTCAAATCACATACCTCAGCCTCGTCCCAACCTGTTGCCCACCCTTCCCAATTATGTTTCATAGCTTAAAACACCAGACATTCCTGAGTGACTTCTGGTGGGGGTCAAACTAGCATACATTTGGCCTCAACACGACCCAAGCCACCTCAGTGCACAATGTTGCATCCTGGAGTGCATCACCACCACACGCAAGGTTGAAGGCAGGGAGCCTAGAGGGCAGGTGGGACGAACGAGCTAGGCAAACCCACGCAAGATGGGTTGAAAGCTCCATGGTGTGCACCTAGGCACACGGTGCCAAGATGGCATTCGAGTAGCCCGAGCAAGGCAGACCTGCACAGTTTGCCTGGTGGACACCGAGGTGTGAACCTAGGTACACGACGTCGGGAGGGCCTGCCGGTCGCCGAGCTAAGCACACCCAAGCAGTATGCCATGTGTGCACTATGGTGTGTCGCTAGGCAGAACGCAACAATGGGCTCCAGGTTGCCCGAGATGAGAACACCCAATCGGCATGGGTGGTGAGCACTACGCACAGCGCCTGGGCACAATGCGTCCACGGCATACAAGTCAGCCGAGGCAATGCACACCCATGCAGTATGCGTGGTGAGCACTAAGCTGTTTGCCTCGGCGCAACGCAACGAGGGACCACAAGTCTACTGACGTAAGGCACAACATTGCAGTATGGGTTGAGGGATCCGCGGTGTGTGCTTAGGCACAAGGTGCCACGGAGGCATACGGGTTGCCCCATCAAGGCACACCCACGCAGTTTGCCTTCCGTGCCACGGAGGCATACGGGTTGCCCCATCAAGGCACACCCACGCAGTTTGCCTGAAGGGCACCAAGGTGTGCCGCTAGGCAAAAGGCATCGCGAAGGAGTACGGGCTGACTGGCTAGGCACACCCACGCAGTTTGCCTGGTGGTCACCGAGGTGTGTACCTAGGCTCTCGGTGGGATGAAGGCCAACGGGTTGCCTGAGCTGAGAACACCGGCGAGGTATGCCAGGTGGGCACTGAGGTGTGCGTCATGGAACAGCGCATCTAGGGTCCATAGGTCGGCCCGAACAAGGCAACCTTACGTAGTTTGGGTTGAGCTCTTCATCGTGTGCGCCTAGGCACACGGCGACGTGATGGCTTGCAGGTTGCCCGAACAAGGCACAACCACGCAGTTTGCCAGGTGGGCAGCGAGGTGTGCTCCTATGCACGTGGCGACGAGCTGTGCGACTTAACAGAGCACATCTAGGCAGCATGCCTAGCACAAATCACATACCTCAGCCTCGTCCCAACCTGTTTCCCACCCTTCCCAATTATGTTTCATGGCTTAAAACAACAGACATTCATGAGTGACACCTGTTGGGGGTCAAACTAGCATATATTTGGCCTCAACACGACCCAAACCACCTCAGTGCACAATGTTGCATCTTGGAGTGCATCACCACCACACGCAAGGTTGAAGGCAAGGAGGCTCCAGGGCCGGTGGGATGAACGAGCTAGGCAAAACCACGTAGCATGGGTTGAGGGCTCCATGGTGTGCACCTAGGCACATGGTGCAACGATGGCATAAGCGTAGCCCGAGCAAGGTACACCAGCACAGTTTGCCTGGTGGACACCGAGGTGTGCACCTAGGTACACGGCATCGCGAGGGCCTGTCAGTCGCCGAGCTAGGCACACCCAAGCAATATGCCATACGTGCACCAAGGTGTGTGCCTAGGCACAACGCAACAATGGCCTCCAGGTTGCCCGAGATGAGAACACCCGCGCAGTATGGGTGGTGAGCACTAAGCCGAGCGCCTGGGCACAATGCGTCCACGACATACAAGTCAGTCGAGGCAAGGCACACCCATGCAGTATGCGTGGTGAGCACTAAGCTGTTTGCCTCGGCGAAACGCATCGAGGGACCACAAGTCTGCTGAGGAAGGGCGCAACATTACCGTATGGGTTGAGGGCTCCGCGGTGAGCGCCTAGGCACACGGTGCCGCGGAGGCTTACGGGTTGCCCCATCAAGACACACCCACGTAGTTTGCAAGTTGGGCACTGAGGTGATTGTCAAGGCAAAAGGCGTCGCGAAGGAGTACAGCCTGACTGGCTGGGCAGACCCACGTAGTATGCCTGAAGGGGCACCGGGGTGTGCTAGGGCAGACCCACGCGGTATGTCTGAAGGGGAATCGAGTTGGGCGTCGAGTCCCACCGTGCCGCGAGTGCCTCCGGCTAGCCCGAGTGGGCCGCGGGTGGACGGACGACGGGACTCGGGGAGGGGCGGCTCGAGACGGGTCCATCGAAGGCAACTTGAGGGGGCCTCCCCATCCCCCTCAAGTATGTTTTAAGGCTTAAAACACGAGAATTTCCTGGGTGGCACCTGATGGGGCAGAACTGGCATACGGTCCCCCCGTGCACTACCCCCACCACCTGGTTGCACCGCGATGCCTGCCTGGGTGCATCACCACACGCAAGGCCGAAGGCATGGGGCCTCGGCGGGATGCCCGAGCTAGGAAGACCCACGCACCATGGTCGGCGGGCATCGGGTTGGGCGTCGAGTCCCACCGTGCCGCGAGTGCCTCCGGCTAGCCCGAGCATGGCGCACCCGCGCCGTGTGGGTCGAGGTCCCCGCGGTGGACTGCGGGTTGTGGGCAGACTCGAGCTCGGTGAACCCACCGCGGTGCGCGCGTGCGTGCGTCGTGCCTAAGTGCCTAAGTGCCGTGTGCCGTGTGCGCTTTGCGCGTCGCGTGCGTGCGCGCGCGCGTGTGCGCGCGCGGTTTTTTTATGGCCGTTTTGCGGCTCCCGGTCCGGCCACGGGGTGCTGAGATGGGTCATAGCGGGTCGCGGGTGGACGGACGACGGGACTCGGGGAGGGGCGGCTCGAGACGGGTCCATCGAAGGCAACTTGAGGGGGCCTCCCCATCCCCCTCAAGTATGTTTTAAGGCTTAAAACA
>NC_142336.1:18036196-18051196 GCF_054954075.1 Amborella trichopoda
TACGCACGGTGTCGCGAGTGCCCGGGGCATTACGCACACGTCTTGGGTAGGGGGCAACCGGGTGCGCGTCAAGGCACGACGCATCACCACACGCACGATTGAAAGCAGCGGGGCTCGAGGGCCGGTGAGATGCCCGAGCAGAGCACACCAACGCACCATGGATCGAGGGCCCCTGGGCACACGGCGTCACGAGAGCCCACTGGTGGGCGAGAAAGGCAGACCCAAGCAGTATGCCAGGTGAGCACCTATCTGGCTAACTAGGCACAGCGCCACGAGTGCCTACAGAGCTGAACGAGCTGGAAGCACCCACGCAGTAAGGGTAGGCACACCCACGCTGAAAGGGTTGACGGCTGAGTGGTGAGCACAGAGGTGTGCGCCTAAGCACAGCGCATGGAGTGTCCACGAGTCATCCCAGGAAAAGCACAACCAAGCAGTATGAGCCTGGAGGGAAACGAGTAGCGCGCCTAGGCACCTCGCTGTGAGTGCCAACGGGTTGAACGAGCTTGGCACAACCACGTGGCATGGGTGGCGAGCACCGAGGTGTGCGACTAGGCAGAACACATCGATGGTCTACGGGTCAGCCAAAGCAGGCCCACACCGACGCGTTGGCATGACGCCTTACCCAAATCACGTACCTCAGCCTCGTCCCAACCTGGTGCCCAACCTTCCCAATTATGTTTCATGGCTTAAAACACCTGACATTCCTGAGTGACACCTGTTGGGTGTCAAACTAACCCACATCTGGCCTCATCACGACCCATACCACCTAAATGCACAATGTTGCATCCTTGGGTGCCTCACCACCACACGAAAGGTTGAAGGCAAGGAGCCTCGAGGGCCGGCGGGATGAACGAGCAATGCAAACCCACGCAGCATATGTTGAGGGCCCCATTGTGTGCACCTAGGCACACGGTGCCACGTTGGCCTACGCGTAGCCCGAGCAAGGCAAACCCGCACAGTTTTGCTGGTGGACGCCGAGGTGTGCACCTAGGTACACGGCATCGTGAAGCCCTGCCGGTCGCCGAGATAGGGACACCCAAAATGTACGCCTGGTGTGCTCGCAGGTGGGTGCCTAGGCACAACGAAACAAGGGCCTCCAAGTTGCCCGAGCTGGGAACACCCGCGCGGTATGGGTGGCGAGCATTAAGCTGTGCGCCTAGGCACAATGCATCAACGGTCCACAAGTACGCCGAGACGAGGCACACCCGTGCAGTATGCGTCGTGAGCACTAAGTTATGTGCCTCGGCACAACGCATCGAGGGACCACAAGTCAGCCGAGGTAAGGAAAACCATTGGAGTATGGGATGAGGGCTCCGCGGTGTGCGCCTAGGACCACGGCGCCGCGGAGGCGTGAGGGTTGCCCCATCAAGTCACACCCACGCAGTTTGCAAGGTGGACACCGAGGTATGCGCCTAGGCAAACGGGGTCGCGAAGGAGAACGGGCTGACCGGCTAGGCACACCCACGCAGTATGCCTGGTGGGCACCGAGGTGCGTGCCTAGGCCCACGGTGGGATGAAGGCCAACGGGTTGCCTGAGCTGGGAACACCCACGAGGAATGCCAGGTGGGCACCGAGGTGTGCGCCTTGGAACAGCGCATCTAGGGTCCACGGGTCAGCCCGAGCAAGGCAACCCCACGCAGTATGGGTTGAGAGCTTCGTCGTGTGCGCCTAGGCACCACGGCGACGTGATGGCTTGCGGGTTGCCCGAGCAAGGCCAAACCACGCAGTTTGCCTGGTGGGTAGCGAGGTGTGCTCCTAGGCACGTGGCGTCGAGCTGTGCGACTTGACTGAGCGCATCGAGGGTCCACGGGTAAGCCAGAGCAGCCCACAACCACGCTTTGGCAGCACGCCTAACACAAATCACATAACTCAGCCTCGTCCCAACCTGTTGCCCACCCTTCCCAATTATGTTTCATGGCTTAAAACACCGGACATTCCTGAGCAATACCTGTTGGGGGTCAAACTGGCATACATTTGGCCTCATCACGACCCCAGCCACTTCAGTGCATAATGTTGCATCCTAGGGTGCATCACCACCACACTCAAGGTTGAAGGCAGGGAACCCTCGAGGGCCGGTGGGATGAATGAGCAAGGCAAACCCACGCAGCATGGGTTGAGGGCTCCATGGTGTGCACCTGGGCACACTGTGCCACGTTGGCCTCTACTCGTAGCCCGAGCAAGGCACAACAGCACAGTTTGCCTGGTGGGCACGGAGGTGTGCACCTAAGTACACGGCATCGCGAGGGCCTATCGGGCGCCGAGCAAGGCACACCCAAGCAGTATGCCATGTGTGCACCAAGCGGTGTGCCTATGCACAACGCAACAATGGGCTCCAGGTTGCCGGAGCTGGGAACACCCGCGCGGTATGGGTGGTGAGCACTAACATGTGCGCCTAGGCAAAATGGGTCGACGGTCCACAAGTCAGCCGAGGCGAGGCACACACGTGCAGTATGCGTGGTGAGCAATAAGCTGTTTGCCTCGGCACAATGCATGGAGGGACCACAAATCTGCCGAGGTAAGGCACAACATTGCAGTATGGGTTGAGGGCTCCGCGGTGTGCGCATAGGCACACGGTGCCGCGGAGGCGTACGGGTCGCCCTATCAAGACACACCCGCGCAGTTTGCCAGGTGGGCACCGAGGTGTGCGCCTAGGCAAAGGGCGTCGCGAAGGAGTACGGGCTGACCCGCTAGGCACACCCACGCAGTATGCCTGGTCGGAACCGAGGTGGGTGCCTAGGCCCGAGGTGGGATGAAGGCCAACGGGTTGCCTGCGCTGGGAACACCCGCGAGGTATGCCACGTGGGCACCGAGGTGTGCGCCATGGAATAGCGCGTCTAGGGTGCATGGGTCGGCCAGAGCAAGGCAACCCAACGCAGTATGGGTTGAGGGCTTCGTCGTGTACGCCTAGGCACACGGCGACGTGATGGCTTGCGGGTTGCCCGAGAAAGGCACAACCACGCAGTTTGCCTGGTGGGCAGCGAGGTTTTCTCCTAAGGCACTTGGGGTCGAGCTGTGCGACATGACAGAGCGCATAGAGGGTCCACGGGTAAGCCAGAGCAGGCCACACCCACGCTTTAGCATCAAGCCTAGCGCAAATCACATACCTCAGCCTCGTCCCAACCTGTCGTTTCCCACCCTTCCCAATAATGTTTCATGGCTTAAAACACCAGACATTCCTGAGGGACACCTGTTGGGGGTCAAACTAGCATACATTTGGCCACATCACGACCCAAGCCGCTTCAGTGAACAATGTTGCATCCTAGAGTGCATCACCACCACACGCAAGGTTGAAGGCAAGGAACCTCGAGGGCCGGTGGGATGAACGAGCTAGGCAAAACCCACGCAGCATGGGATGAGGGCTCCATTGTGTGCACCTAGGCACAAGGCGCCACGATGGCAAACGCGTGGCCCGAGTAAGGCGCACCTGCCCAGTTTACCGGACACCGAGCTGTGCACCTAGGTACACGACATGGCGAGGACCTGCCGGTCGCCGAGCTAAGCACACCCAAGGAGTATGACATGTGTGCACCAAGGCGTGTGGCTAGGCACAACGCAACAATGGGCTCGAGCTTGCCAGAGCAGGGAACACCCGCGCGGTATGGGTGGTGAGCACTAAGTTGTGCGACTAGGCACAAAGCGTCGACGGTCCACAAGTCAACCGAGGCGAGGCACACACGTGCAGTATGCGTGGTGATCAATAAGCTGTTTGACTCGACACAATGCATCGAGGGACCACAAGTCTGCCGTGGTAAGGCACAACATTGCAGTATGGGTTGAGGGCTCCGCGGTGTTCGCCTAGGCACACGGTGCCGCGGAGGCGTAGGGGTTGCCCTATCAAGACACACCCACGCAGTTTGCCAGGTGGGCACCGAGGTGTGCGCCTAGGCATATGGCATCGCGAAGGAGTACGGGCTGACCGGCTAGGCACACCCACGCAGTATGCATGGTGGGCACCGAGGTGTGTGCCTACGCCCACGGTGGGATGAAGGCCAACGGGTTGCCTGAGCTGGGAACACCCGCGAGGTATGCCACCCGGGCAACGAGGTGTGCGCCACGGCATAGCGCGTCTAGGGTGCATGGGTCGGCCAGAGCAAGGCAACCCAACGCAGTACGGGTTGTGGGCCTCGTCGTGTAAGCCTAGGCACACGGCGACGTGATGGCTTGCGGCTTGCCCGAGCAAGGCACAACCACGCAGTTTTCCTGGTGGGCAGCTAGGTGTGCTCCTAGGCACGTGGCGTCGAGCTGTGCGACATGACAGAGCGCATCGTGGGTCCACGGTCAAGCCAAAACAGGCCACAACCACGCTTTCGCAGCATGCCTAGCACAAATCACATACCTCAGCCTCGTCCCAACCTGTTTCCCACCCTTCCCAATTATGTTTCATGGCTTAAAGCACCAGATATTCCTGAGTGACACCTGTTGGGGGTCATACTGGCATACAGTTGGCCTCATCACTACCCAAGCCACTTCAGTGCACAATATTGCATCATACAGTGCATCACCGACACGCGCAAGGTTGAAGGCAGGGAGCCTCGATGGCAGGTAGGATGAACGAGCTAGGCAAACCCACGCAACATGGGTTGAAGGCTCCATGGTGTGCACCTAGGCAAACGGTGCCACGATGGCATTCGCGTAGCCCGAGCAAGGCACACCTGCACAGTTTGCCTGGTGGACAACGAGGTGTGCACCTAGGTACACGGCATCGAGAGGGCCTGCCGGTCGCCGAGCTAAACACACCCAAGCAGTAAGACGTGTGAACTATGGTGTGTGGCTAGGCACAACGCAACAATAGGCTCCAGGTTGCCCGAGATAAGAACTCCCGCGCGGTATGGGTGGTGAACACTTAGCTCGGCGCTTGTGCCCAACGCGTTGACGGTCCACAAGTCAGCCGAGGCAAGGCACACCCGCGCAGTATGCGTTGTGAGCACTAAGCTGTTTGCCTCGGCACAACGCATCGAGGGACCACAAGTCTGCTGAGGTAAGGCACAACATTGCAGTATGGGTTGAGGGCTCCGCTGTGTGGGCCAAGGCACACGGTGCCGCGAAGGCACACGGGATGCCCCATCAAGACACACCCACGAAGTTTGCCAATTGGGCACCGAGGTGTTCGCAAAGGCAAAAGGCGTCGCGATAGTACGGGCTGACCGGCTGGGAAAACCCACGCGGTATGCCTGGTGGGCACCGAGGTGTGTGCTTAGACCCACGGTGGGATGAAGGCCAACAGTTTGCCTGAGCCGGGAACACCCGCGAGGTATGCCAGGAGAGCACCGAGGTGTGAGCCATGGAACAAGGCATCTAGGGTCCACGGGTCAGCCCGAACAAGGCCACCCCACGCAGTATGGGTTGAGAGCTTCGTCGTGTGCGACTAGGCACACGGCGACGTGATGCCTTGCGGGTTGCACGAGCAAGGCACAACCACGCAGTTTGACTGGTGGGCAGCTAGGTGTGCTCCTAGGCACGTGGCGTCGAGCTGTGCGACATGACGGAGCGCATCGTGGGTCCACGGTAAAGCCAAAGCAGGCCGCACCCATGCTTTGGCAGCACGCCAAGCACAAATCACATACCTCAGCCTCGTCCCGACCTGTTTGCCCACCCTTCCCAATTATGTTTCATGGCTTAAAACACCAGGCATTCCTGAGTGACACCCGTTGGGGGTCAAACTAGCATACGTTTGGCCTCAACACGACCCAAGCCAACTCGGTGCACAACGTTGCATCCTGGAGTGCATCACCACCACAAGCAAGGTTGAAGGCAGGGAGCCTCGAGGGGGGGTGGGACGAACGGGCTAGGCAAACCAACGCAACATGGGTTGAAGGCTCCATGGTGTGCACCTAGGCACACGGTGCCAAGATGGCGTTCGCGTAGCCAGAGCAAGGCACACCTGCACAGTTTGCCTGGTGTACACCGAGGTGTGCACCTAGGTACACGGCATCGAGAGGGCCTGCCGGTCGCCGAGCTAAGCACACCCAAGCAAGTATGCCATGTGTGGACTAAGGTGTGTGGCTAGGCACAACGGAACGATGGGCTCCAGGTTGCCCGAGATGAGAACACCCGCTCGGTATGGGTGGTGAGCACTGAGCCGAGCGCCTGGGCACAATGCGTCCACGGCATACAAGTCAGCCGAGGCAAGGCACACCCATGCAGTACGTGTGGTGAGCACTAAGCTGTTTGCCTCGGCGCAACGCATCGAGGGACCACAAGTCTGCTGACGTGAGGCACAGCATTGCAGTATGGGTCGAGGGATCCGCGGTGTGCGCCGAGGCACAAGGTGCGGCGGAGGCATACGGGTTGCCCCATGAAGGCACACCCACGCCATTCGCCAGGTGGGCACCAAGGTGTGCGCCTAGGCATCGCGAAGGAGTACGGGCTGACCGCCTAGGCACACCCACGCAGTGTGCCTGGTGGTCACCGTGGTGTGTGCCTAGGCCCTCGGTGGGATGAAGGCCAACGGTTTGCCTGAGCTGGGAACACCCGCGAGGTATGCCAGGAGAGCACCGAGGTGTGAGCCATGGAACAAGGCATCTAGGGTCCACGGGTCAGCCCGAACAAGGCAACCCCACGCAGTATGGGTTGAGGGCTTCGTCCATTGCGCCTAGGCACACGGCGACGTGATGGCTTGCGGGTTCCCCGAGCAAGGCACAACCACGCAGTTTGCCTGGTGGGCAGCTAGGTGTGCTCCTAGGCACGTGGCGTCGAGCTGTGCGACATGACAGAGCGCATCGTGGGTCCACGGTAAAGCCAAAGCAGGCCGCACCCATGCTTTGGCAGCACGCCAAGCACAAATCACATACCTCAGCCTCGTCCCAACCTGTTTGCCCACCCTTCCCAATTATGTTTCACGGCTTAAAACACCAGACATTCCTGAGTGACACCCGTTGGGGGTCAAACTAGCATACGTTTGGCCTCAACACGACCCAAGCCAACTCAGTGCACAACGTTGCATCCTGGAGTGCATCACCACCACAAGCAAGGTTGAAGGCAGGGAGCCTCGAGGGGGGGTGGGACGAACGGGCTAGGCAAACCAACGCAACATGGGTTGAAGGCTCCATGGTGTGCACCTAGGCACACGGTGCCAAGATGGCATTCGCGTAGCCCGAGCAAGGCACACCTGCACAGTTTGCCTGGTGGACACCGAGGTGTGCACCTAGGTACACGGCATCGGGAGGGCCTGCCGGTCGCCGAGCTAAGCACACCCAAGCAGTATGCCATGTGTGCACTAAGGTGTGTGGCTAGGCACAACGCAACGAAGGGATCCAGGTTGCTCGAGATGAGAACACCCGCTCGGTATGGGTGGTGAGCACTAAAGCCGAGCGCCTGGGCACAATGCGTCCACGGCATAAGAGTCAGCCGAGGCAAGGCAAACCCATGCAGTATGCGTGGTGAGCACTAAGCTGTTTGCCTCGGCGCAACGCATCGAGGGACCACAAGTCTGCTGACGTAAGGCACAACATTGCTGTGTGGGTTGAGGGATCCGCGGTGTGCGTCGAGGCACAAGGTGCCGCAAAGGCATACGGGTTGCCCCATCAAGGCACACCCACGCCATTCGCCGGGTGGGCACCAAGGTGTGCGCCTAGGCATCGCGAAGGAGTACGGGCTGACCGCCTAGGCACACCCACACAGTTTGCCTGGTGGTCACCGAGGTGTGTGCTTAGGCCCTCGGTGGGATGAAAGCCAACGGTTTGCCTGAGCTGAGAACACCCGCGAGGTATGCCAGGTGGGCACTGAGGTGTGCGTCATGGAACAACGCATCTAGGGTCCATAGGTCAGCCCGAACAAGGCAACCCCACGAAGTTTGGGTGGAGGGCTTCATCGTGAGCGCCTAGGCACACGACGACGTGATGGCTTGCAGGTTGCCCGAGCAAGGCACAACCACGCAGTTTGCCAGGTGGGCAACGAGCTGTGCGACTTGACAGAGCGCATCGAGGGTCCACAGGTAAGCCAGAGCGGGCCAGACCCACGCTTTGGCAGCACGCCTAGCTCAAATCACATACCTCAGCCTCGTCCCAACCTGTTGCCCACCCTTCCCAATTATGTTTCATAGCTTAAAACACCAGACTTTCCTGAGTGACTTCTGGTGGGGGTCAAACTAGCATACATTTGGCCTCAACACGACCCAAGCCACCTCAGTGCACAATGTTGCATCCTGGAGTGCATCACCACCACACGCAAGGTTGAAGGCAGGGAGCCTAGAGGGCAGGTGGGACGAACGAGCTAGGCAAACCCACGCAAGATGGGTTGAAAGCTCCATGGTGTGCACCTAGGCACACGGTGCCAAGATGGCATTCGCGTAGCCCGAGCAAGGCACACCTGCACAGTTTGCCTGGTGGACACCGAGGTGTGCACCTAGGTACACGGCATCGAGAGGGCCTGCCGGTCGCCGAGCTAAGCACACCCAAGCAGTATGCCATGTGTGCACTAAGGTGTGTGGCTAGGCACAACGCAACGATGGGCTCCAGGTTGCCCGAGATGAGAACACCCGCTCGGTATGGGTGGTGAGCACCGAGCCGAGCGCCTGGGCACAATGCGTACCCGGCATACAAGTCAGCCGAGGCAAGGCACACCCAGGCAGTATGCGTGGTGAGCACTAAGCTGTTTTGCCTTGGCGCAACGCATCGAGGGACCACAAGTCTGCTGACGTGAGGCACAACATTGCAGTATGGGTTAAGGGATCCGTGGTGTGTGCCTAGGCACAGGGTGCCGCGGAGGCATACGGGTTGCCCCAGCAAGGCTCACCCACGCAGTTCGCCAGGTGGGCACCAAGGTGTGCGCCAAGGCAATAGGCATCGCGAAGGAGTACGGGGCTGACCGGCCAGGCACACCCACTCAGTATGCCTGGTGGTCACCGAGGTGTGTGCCTAGGCCTCGGTGGGATGAAGGCCAACGGGTTGCCTGAGCTGAAAACACCCGCGAGGTATGCCAGGTGGGCACTGAGGTGTGCGTCATGGAACAGCGCATCTAGGGTCCATAGGTCAGCCCGAACAAGGCAACCCCACGAAGTTTAGGTTGGGGGCTTCATCGTGTGTGCCTAGGCACACGGCGACGTGATGGCTTGAAGTTTGCGCGAGCAAGGCACAACCACGCAGTTTGCCAGGGGGGCAGCGAGGTGTGCTCTTATGCACGTGGGGACGAGCTGTGCGACTTGACAGAGCGCATCGAGGGTCCACAGGTAAGCCAGAGAAGGACACACCCACGCATTGGCAGCACGCCTAGCTCAAATCACATACCTCAGCCTCGTCCCAACCTGTTGCCCACCCTTCCCAATTATGTTTCATAGCTTAAAACGCCAGACTTTCCTGAGTGACTTCTGGTGGGGGTCAAACTAGCATACATTTGGCCTCAACAAGACCCAAGCCACCTCAGTGCACAATGTTGCATCCTGGAGTGCATCACCACCACACGCAAGGTTGAAGGCAGGGGAGCCTAGAGGGCAGGTGGGACGAACGAGCTAGGCAAACCCACGCAAGATGGGTTGAAAGCTCCATGGTGTGCACCTAGGCACACGGTGCCAAGATGGCATTCGCGTAGCCCGAGCAAGGCACACCTGCACAGTTTGCCTGGTGGACACCGAGGTGTGCACCTAGGTACACGGCATCGAGAGGGCCTGCCGGTCGCCGAGCTAAGCACACCCAAGCAGTATGCCATGTGTGCACTAAGGTGTGTGGCTAGGCACAACGCAACGATGGGCTCCAGGTTGCCCGAGATGAGAACACCCGCTCGGTATGGGTGGTGAGCACCGAGCCGAGCGCCTGGGCACAATGCGTACCCGGCATACAAGTCAGCCGAGGCAAGGCACACCCAGGCAGTATGCGTGGTGAGCACTAAGCTGTTTGCCTTGGCGCAACGCATCGAGGGACCACAAGTCTGCTGACGTGAGGCACAACATTGCAGTATGGGTTGAGGGATCCGTGGTGTGTGCCTAGGCACAGGGTGCCGCGGAGGCATACGGGTTGCCCCAGCAAGGCTCACCCACGCAGTTCGCCAGGTGGGCACCAAGGTGTGCGCCAAGGCAAAAGGCATCGCGAAGGAGTACGGGCTGACCGGCCCAGGCACACCCACTCAGTATGCCTGGTGGTCACCGAGGTGTGTGCCTAGGCCCTCGGTGGGATGAAGGCCAACGGGTTGCCTGAGCTGAAAACACCCGCGAGGTATGCCAGGTGGGCACTGAGGTGTGCGTCATGGGACAGCGCATCTAGGGTCCATAGGTCAGCCCGAACAAGGCAACCCCACGAAGTTTAGGTTGGGGGCTTCATCGTGTGTGCCTAGGCACACGGCGACGTGATGGCTTGAAGTTTGCCCGAGCAAGGCACAACCACGCAGTTTGCCAGGGGGGCAGCGAAGTGTGCTCTTATGCACGTGGGGACGAGCTGTGCGACTTGACAGAGCGCATCGAGGGTCCACAGGTAAGCCAGAGAAGGACACACCCACGCATTGGCAGCACGCCTAGCTCAAATCACATACCTCAGCCTCGTCCCAACCTGTTGCCCACCCTTCCCAATTATGTTTCATAGCTTAAAACACCAGACATTCCTGAGTGACTTCTGGTGGGGGTCAAACTAGCATACATTTGGCCTCAACACGACCCAAGCCACCTCAGTGCACAATGTTGCATCCTGGAGTGCATCACCACCACACGCAAGGTTGAAGGCAGGGAGCCTAGAGGGCAGGTGGGACGAACGAGCTAGGCAAACCCACGCAAGATGGGTTGAAAGCTCCATGGTGTGCACCTAGGCACACGGTGCCAAGATGGCATTCGCGTAGCCCGAGCAAGGCACACCTGCACAGTTTGCCTGGTGGACACCGAGGTGTGCACCTAGGTACACGGCATCGAGAGGGCCTGCCGGTCGCCGAGCTAAGCACACCCAAGCAGTATGCCATGTGTGCACTAAGGTGTGTGGCTAGGCACAACGCAACGATGGGCTCCAGGTTGCCCGAGATGAGAACACCCGCTCGGTATGGGTGGTGAGCACCGAGCCGAGCGCCTGGGCACAATGCGTACCCGGCATACAAGTCAGCCGAGGCAAGGCACACCCAGGCAGTAGGCGTGGTGAGCACTAAGCTGTTTGCCTTGGCGCAACGCATCGAGGGACCACAAGTCTGCTGACGTGAGGCACAACATTGCAGTATGGGTTGAGGGATCCGTGGTGTGTGCCTAGGCACAGGGTGCCGCGGAGGCATACGGGTTGCCCCAGCAAGGCTCACCCACGCAGTTCGCCAGGTGGGCACCAAGGTGTGCGCCAAGGCAAAAGGCATCGCGAAGGAGTACGGGCTGACCGGCCAGGCACACCCACTCAGTATGCCTGGTGGTCACCGAGGTGTGTGCCTAGGCCCTCGGTGGGATGAAGGCCAACGGGTTGCCTGAGCTGAAAACACCCGCGAGGTATGCCAGGTGGGCACTGAGGTGTGCGTCATGGAACAGCGCATCTAGGGTCCATAGGTCAGCCCGAACAAGGCAACCCCACGAAGTTTAGGTTGGGGGCTTCATCGTGTGTGCCTAGGCACACGGCGACGTGATGGCTTGAAGTTTGCCCGAGCAAGGCACAACCACGCAGTTTGCCAGGGGGGCAGCGAGGTGTGCTCTTATGCACGTGGGGACGAGCTGTGCGACTTGACAGAGCGCATCGAGGGTCCACAGGTAAGCCAGAGAAGGACACACCCACGCATTGGCAGCACGCCTAGCTCAAATCACATACCTCAGCCTCGTCCCAACCTGTTGCCCACCCTTCCCAATTATGTTTCATAGCTTAAAACACCAGACATTCCTGAGTGACTTCTGGTGGGGGTCAAACTAGCATACATTTGGCCTCAACACGACCCAAGCCACCTCAGTGCACAATGTTGCATCCTGGAGTGCATCACCACCACACGCAAGGTTGAAGGCAGGGAGCCTAGAGGGCAGGTGGGACGAACGAGCTAGGCAAACCCACGCAAGATGGGTTGAAAGCTCCATGGTGTGCACCTAGGCACACGGTGCCAAGATGGCATTCGCGTAGCCCGAGCAAGGCACACCTGCACAGTTTGCCTGGTGGACACCGAGGTGTGCACCTAGGTACACGGCATCGAGAGGGCCTGCCGGTCGCCGAGCTAAGCACACCCAAGCAGTATGCCATGTGTGCACTAAGGTGTGTGGCTAGGCACAACGCAACGATGGGCTCCAGGTTGCCCGAGATGAGAACACCCGCTCGGTATGGGTGGTGAGCACCGAGCCGAGCGCCTGGGCACAATGCGTACCCGGCATACAAGTCAGCCGAGGCAAGGCACACCCAGGCAGTATGCGTGGTGAGCACTAAGCTGTTTGCCTTGGCGCAACGCATCGAGGGACCACAAGTCTGCTGACGTGAGGCACAACATTGCAGTATGGGTTGAGGGATCCGTGGTGTGTGCCTAGGCACAGGGTGCCGCGGAGGCATACGGGTTGCCCCAGCAAGGCTCACCCACGCAGTTCGCCAGGTGGGCACCAAGGTGTGCGCCAAGGCAAAAGGCATCGCGAAGGAGTACGGGCTGACCGGCCAGGCACACCCACTCAGTATGCCTGGTGGTCACCGAGGTGTGTGCCTAGGCCCTCGGTGGGATGAAGGCCAACGGGTTGCCTGAGCTGAAAACACCCGCGAGGTATGCCAGGTGGGCACTGAGGTGTGCGTCATGGAACAGCGCATCTAGGGTCCATAGGTCAGCCCGAACAAGGCAACCCCACGAAGTTTAGGTTGAGGGCTTCATCGTGTGTGCCTAGGCACACGGCGACGTGATGGCTTGAGGTTTGCCCGAGCAAGGCACAACCACGCAGTTTGCCAGGGGGGCAGCGAGGTGTGCTCTTATGCACGTGGCGACGAGCTGTGCGACTTGACAGAGCGCATCGAGGGTCCACAGGTAAGCAAGAGAAGGACACACCCACGCATTGGCAGCACGCCTAGCTCAAATCACATACCTCAGCCTCGTCCCAACCTGTTGCCCACCCTTCCCAATTATGTTTCATAGCTTAAAACACCAGACATTCCTGAGTGACTTCTGGTGGGGGTCAAACTAGCATACATTTGTCCTCAACACGACCCAAGCCACCTCAGTGCACAATGTTGCATCCTGGAGTGCATCACCACCACACGCAAGGTTGAAGGCAGGGAGCCTAGAGGGCAGGTGGGACGAACGAGCTAGGCAAACCCACGCAAGATGGGTTGAAAGCTCCATGGTGTGCACCTAGGCACACGGGTGCCAAGATGGCATTCGAGTAGCCCGAGCAAGGCAGACCTGCACAGTTTGCCTGGTGGACACCGAGGTGTGAACCTAGGTACACGACGTCGGGAGGGCCTGCCGGTCGCCGAGCTAAGCACACCCAAGCAGTATGCCATGTGTGCACTATGGTGTGTGGCTAGGCAGAACGCAACAATGGGCTCCAGGTTGCCCGAGATGAGAACACCCAATCGGCATGGGTGGTGAGCACTACGCACAGCGCCTGGGCACAATGCGTCCACGGCATACAAGTCAGCCGAGGCAATGCACACCCATGCAGTATGCGTGGTGAGCACTAAGCTGTTTGCCTCGGCGCAACGCAACGAGGGACCACAAGTCTACTGACGTAAGGCACAACATTGCAGTATGGGTTGAGGGGATCCGCGGTGTGTGCTTAGGCACAAGGTGCCACGGAGGCATACGGGTTGCCCCATCAAGGCACACCCACGCAGTTTGCCTTCCGTGCCACGGAGGCATACGGGTTGCCCCATCAAGGCACACCCACGCAGTTTGCCTGAAGGGCACCAAGGTGTGCCGCTAGGCAAAAGGCATCGCGAAGGAGTACGGGCTGACTGGCTAGGCACACCCACGCAGTTTGCCTGGTGGTCACCGAGGTGTGTACCTAGGCTCTCGGTGGGATGAAGGCCAACGGGTTGCTTGAGCTGAGAACACCGGCGAGGTATGCCAGGTGGGCACTGAGGTGTGCGTCATGGAACAGCGCATCTAGGGTCCATAGGTCGGCCCGAACAAGGCAACCTTACGTAGTTTGGGTTGAGCTCTTCATCGTGTGCGCCTAGGCACACGGCGACGTGATGGCTTGCAGGTTGCCCGAACAAGGCACAACCACGCAGTTTGCCAGGTGGGCAGCGAGGTGTGCTCCTATGCACGTGGCGACGAGCTGTGCGACTTAACAGAGCACATCTAGGCAGCATGCCTAGCACAAATCACATACCTCAGCCTCGTCCCAACCTGTTTCCCACCCTTCCCAATTATGTTTCATGGCTTAAAACAACAGACATTCCTGAGTGACACCTGTTGGGGGTCAAACTAGCATATATTTGGCCTCAACACGACCCAAACCACCTCAGTGCACAATGTTGCATCTTGGAGTGCATCACCACCACACGCAAGGTTGAAGGCAAGGAGGCTCCAGGGCCGGTGGGATGAACGAGCTAGGCAAAACCACGTAGCATGGGTTGAGGGCTCCATGGTGTGCACCTAGGCACATGGTGCAACGATGGCATAAGCGTAGCCCGAGCAAGGTACACCAGCACAGTTTGCCTGGTGGACACCGAGGTGTGCACCTAGGTACACGGCATCGCGAGGGCCTGTCAGTCGCCGAGCTAGGCACACCCAAGCAATATGCCATACGTGCACCAAGGTGTGTGCCTAGGCACAACGCAACAATGGCCTCCAGGTTGCCCGAGATGAGAACACCCGCGCAGTATGGGTGGTGAGCACTAAGCCGAGCGCCTGGGCACAATGCGTCCACGACATACAAGTCAGTCGAGGCAAGGCACACCCATGCAGTATGCGTGGTGAGCACTAAGCTGTTTGCCTCGGCGAAACGCATCGAGGGACCACAAGTCTGCTGAGGAAGGGCGCAACATTACCGTATGGGTTGAGGGCTCCGCGGTGAGCGCCTAGGCACACGGTGCCGCGGAGGCTTACGGGTTGCCCCATCAAGACACACCCACGTAGTTTGCAAGTTGGGCACCGAGGTGATTGTCAAGGCAAAAGGCGTCGCGAAGGAGTACAGCCTGACTGGCTGGGCAGACC
>NC_142336.1:18061196-18071196 GCF_054954075.1 Amborella trichopoda
GGGGAGTCATGTCAGGAAAGGAAGCAGGACTTCATCTGGCTGCAATTGTTGGTGCCATATCATGTCTTAGAGACACGACGACGCAGTGTCGGGACATCCCCACCTCCTCGCCCAGCGCACAGCACTAGGATCGGTGCAAAGGGAAACCGTCGTCCACTGCCCAAACTCTTCGATCGGGACAATGCACATGGTGCCATATTGCGCCACGGACGCAACGGCGCAACCTCGGGACTGCCACCCCACCGTCATCCAGAGCGGATCGTGTCAAGGAGGGAAGCAGGACTTCTTCCGGCTGCTTCGGGCGGTATATCGCATCTAAGACGCGGATGTACAGCAGTCGAGATAGCTTCCCTAGCCGCACCCGGAAGCACACCGTCATCCTGCTGCCTCGCAGATCGGATCCACATGGAGGTCGACCTTCATTCCCTACAATTGTTTGCATGCGTTCAAGGGGAGGGAGGGAGACGCATACGTTTACCTGGTTCCGACTCTCCCCAAGTATGTTTGATAGCTTAAAACATGAGAAATTCAAGAGTGGCCGCCATTCCACCGAAACTAGCACACAAATGTTTTCCTAAGGGGCAAACCCATCCCACCACACCACCATGCCCAGTGCACAACGACGTGCGCGCCCAAATCAGCTTTCCGGGGGCAAACACACGGTGGAGCATTGGAACTCAAGCTCCTGCACTGCCCGTCCTGGCCCATAAGACGGTCTGGGCGCGTCGTCCTAGTGCATCGGAATAGCTGGCGAGGTGGGATGGGACGGCCCGGAGCACACCACGGTGCAATGTGTGGCGTGGATGGTGGGCACCGAGGTACGCGTCTACGCACGGTGTCGCGAGTGCCCGGGGCATTACGCACACGTCTTGGGTAGGGGGCAACCGGGTGCGCGTCAAGGCACGACGCATCACCACACGCACGATTGAAAGCAGCGGGGCTCGAGGGCCGGTGAGATGCCCGAGCAGAGCACACCAACGCACCATGGATCGAGGGCCCCTGGGCACACGGCGTCACGAGAGCCCACTGGTGGGCGAGAAAGGCAGACCCAAGCAGTATGCCAGGTGAGCACCTATCTGGCTAACTAGGCACAGCGCCACGAGTGCCTACAGAGCTGAACGAGCTGGAAGCACCCACGCAGTAAGGGTAGGCACACCCACGCTGAAAGGGTTGACGGCTGAGTGGTGAGCACAGAGGTGTGCGCCTAAGCACAGCGCATGGAGTGTCCACGAGTCATCCCAGGAAAAGCACAACCAAGCAGTATGAGCCTGGAGGGAAACGAGTAGCGCGCCTAGGCACCTCGCTGTGAGTGCCAACGGGTTGAACGAGCTTGGCACAACCACGTGGCATGGGTGGCGAGCACCGAGGTGTGCGACTAGGCAGAACACATCGATGGTCTACGGGTCAGCCAAAGCAGGCCCACACCGACGCGTTGGCATGACGCCTTACCCAAATCACGTACCTCAGCCTCGTCCCAACCTGGTGCCCAACCTTCCCAATTATGTTTCATGGCTTAAAACACCTGACATTCCTGAGTGACACCTGTTGGGTGTCAAACTAACCCACATCTGGCCTCATCACGACCCATACCACCTAAATGCACAATGTTGCATCCTGGGGTGCCTCACCACCACACGAAAGGTTGAAGGCAAGGAGCCTCGAGGGCCGGCGGGATGAACGAGCAATGCAAACCCACGCAGCATATGTTGAGGGCCCCATTGTGTGCACCTAGGCACACGGTGCCACGTTGGCCTACGCGTAGCCCGAGCAAGGCAAACCCGCACAGTTTTGCTGGTGGACGCCGAGGTGTGCACCTAGGTACACGGCATCGTGAAGCCCTGCCGGTCGCCGAGATAGGGACACCCAAAATGTACGCCTGGTGTGCTCGCAGGTGGGTGCCTAGGCACAACGAAACAAGGGCCTCCAAGTTGCCCGAGCTGGGAACACCCGCGCGGTATGGGTGGCGAGCATTAAGCTGTGCGCCTAGGCACAATGCATCAACGGTCCACAAGTACGCCGAGACGAGGCACACCCGTGCAGTATGCGTCGTGAGCACTAAGTTATGTGCCTCGGCACAACGCATCGAGGGACCACAAGTCAGCCGAGGTAAGGAAAACCATTGGAGTATGGGATGAGGGCTCCGCGGTGTGCGCCTAGGACCACGGCGCCGCGGAGGCGTGAGGGTTGCCCCATCAAGTCACACCCACGCAGTTTGCAAGGTGGACACCGAGGTATGCGCCTAGGCAAACGGGGTCGCGAAGGAGAACGGGCTGACCGGCTAGGCACACCCACGCAGTATGCCTGGTGGGCACCGAGGTGCGTGCCTAGGCCCACGGTGGGATGAAGGCCAACGGGTTGCCTGAGCTGGGAACACCCACGAGGAATGCCAGGTGGGCACCGAGGTGTGCGCCTTGGAACAGCGCATCTAGGGTCCACGGGTCAGCCCGAGCAAGGCAACCCCACGCAGTATGGGTTGAGAGCTTCGTCGTGTGCGCCTAGGCACCACGGCGACGTGATGGCTTGCGGGTTGCCCGAGCAAGGCCAAACCACGCAGTTTGCCTGGTGGGTAGCGAGGTGTGCTCCTAGGCACGTGGCGTCGAGCTGTGCGACTTGACTGAGCGCATCGAGGGTCCACGGGTAAGCCAGAGCAGCCCACAACCACGCTTTGGCAGCACGCCTAACACAAATCACATAACTCAGCCTCGTCCCAACCTGTTGCCCACCCTTCCCAATTATGTTTCATGGCTTAAAACACCGGACATTCCTGAGCAATACCTGTTGGGGGTCAAACTGGCATACATTTGGCCTCATCACGACCCCAGCCACTTCAGTGCATAATGTTGCATCCTAGGGTGCATCACCACCACACTCAAGGTTGAAGGCAGGGAACCCTCGAGGGCCGGTGGGATGAATGAGCAAGGCAAACCCACGCAGCATGGGTTGAGGGCTCCATGGTGTGCACCTGGGCACACTGTGCCACGTTGGCCTCTACTCGTAGCCCGAGCAAGGCACAACAGCACAGTTTGCCTGGTGGGCACGGAGGTGTGCACCTAAGTACACGGCATCGCGAGGGCCTATCGGGCGCCGAGCAAGGCACACCCAAGCAGTATGCCATGTGTGCACCAAGCGGTGTGCCTATGCACAACGCAACAATGGGCTCCAGGTTGCCGGAGCTGGGAACACCCGCGCGGTATGGGTGGTGAGCACTAACATGTGCGCCTAGGCAAAATGGGTCGACGGTCCACGAGTCAGCCGAGGCGAGGCACACACGTGCAGTATGCGTGGTGAGCAATAAGCTGTTTGCCTCGGCACAATGCATGGAGGGACCACAAATCTGCCGAGGTAAGGCACAACATTGCAGTATGGGTTGAGGGCTCCGCGGTGTGCGCATAGGCACACGGTGCCGCGGAGGCGTACGGGTCGCCCTATCAAGACACACCCGCGCAGTTTGCCAGGTGGGCACCGAGGTGTGCGCCTAGGCAAAGGGCGTCGCGAAGGAGTACGGGCTGAACCGCTAGGCACACCCACGCAGTATGCCTGGTCGGAACCGAGGTGGGTGCCTAGGCCCGAGGTGGGATGAAGGCCAACGGGTTGCCTGCGCTGGGAACACCCGCGAGGTATGCCACGTGGGCACCGAGGTGTGCGCCATGGAATAGCGCGTCTAGGGTGCATGGGTCGGCCAGAGCAAGGCAACCCAACGCAGTATGGGTTGAGGGCTTCGTCGTGTACGCCTAGGCACACGGCGACGTGATGGCTTGCGGGTTGCCCGAGAAAGGCACAACCACGCAGTTTGCCTGGTGGGCAGCGAGGTTTTCTCCTAAGGCACTTGGGGTCGAGCTGTGCGACATGACAGAGCGCATAGAGGGTCCACGGGTAAGCCAGAGCAGGCCACACCCACGCTTTAGCATCAAGCCTAGCGCAAATCACATACCTCAGCCTCGTCCCAACCTGTCGTTTCCCACCCTTCCCAATAATGTTTCATGGCTTAAAACACCAGACATTCCTGAGGGACACCTGTTGGGGGTCAAACTAGCATACATTTGGCCACATCACGACCCAAGCCGCTTCAGTGAACAATGTTGCATCCTAGAGTGCATCACCACCACACGCAAGGTTGAAGGCAAGGAACCTCGAGGGCCGGTGGGATGAACGAGCTAGGCAAAACCCACGCAGCATGGGATGAGGGCTCCATTGTGTGCACCTAGGCACAAGGCGCCACGATGGCAAACGCGTGGCCCGAGTAAGGCGCACCTGCCCAGTTTACCGGACACCGAGCTGTGCACCTAGGTACACGACATGGCGAGGACCTGCCGGTCGCCGAGCTAAGCACACCCAAGGAGTATGACATGTGTGCACCAAGGCGTGTGGCTAGGCACAACGCAACAATGGGCTCGAGCTTGCCAGAGCAGGGAACACCCGCGCGGTATGGGTGGTGAGCACTAAGTTGTGCGACTAGGCACAAAGCGTCGACGGTCCACAAGTCAACCGAGGCGAGGCACACACGTGCAGTATGCGTGGTGATCAATAAGCTGTTTGACTCGACACAATGCATCGAGGGACCACAAGTCTGCCGTGGTAAGGCACAACATTGCAGTATGGGTTGAGGGCTCCGCGGTGTGCGCCTAGGCACACGGTGCCGCGGAGGCGTAGGGGTTGCCCTATCAAGACACACCCACGCAGTTTGCCAGGTGGGCACCGAGGTGTGCGCCTAGGCATATGGCATCGCGAAGGAGTACGGGCTGACCGGCTAGGCACACCCACGCAGTATGCATGGTGGGCACCGAGGTGTGTGCCTACGCCCACGGTGGGATGAAGGCCAACGGGTTGCCTGAGCTGGGAACACCCGCGAGGTATGCCACCCGGGCAACGAGGTGTGCGCCACGGCATAGCGCGTCTAGGGTGCATGGGTCGGCCAGAGCAAGGCAACCCAACGCAGTACGGGTTGTGGGCCTCGTCGTGTAAGCCTAGGCACACGGCGACGTGATGGCTTGCGGCTTGCCCGAGCAAGGCACAACCACGCAGTTTTCCTGGTGGGCAGCTAGGTGTGCTCCTAGGCACGTGGCGTCGAGCTGTGCGACATGACAGAGCGCATCGTGGGTCCACGGTCAAGCCAAAACAGGCCACAACCACGCTTTCGCAGCATGCCTAGCACAAATCACATACCTCAGCCTCGTCCCAACCTGTTTCCCACCCTTCCCAATTATGTTTCATGGCTTAAAGCACCAGATATTCCTGAGTGACACCTGTTGGGGGTCAAACTGGCATACAGTTGGCCTCATCACTACCCAAGCCACTTCAGTGCACAATATTGCATCATACAGTGCATCACCACCACGCGCAAGGTTGAAGGCAGGGAGCCTCGATGGCAGGTAGGATGAACGAGCTAGGCAAACCCACGCAACATGGGTTGAAGGCTCCATGGTGTGCACCTAGGCAAACGGTGCCACGATGGCATTCGCGTAGCCCGAGCAAGGCACACCTGCACAGTTTGCCTGGTGGACAACGAGGTGTGCACCTAGGTACACGGCATCGAGAGGGCCTGCCGGTCGCCGAGCTAAACACACCCAAGCAGTAAGACGTGTGAACTATGGTGTGTGGCTAGGCACAACGCAACAATAGGCTCCAGGTTGCCCGAGATAAGAACTCCCGCGCGGTATGGGTGGTGAACACTTAGCTCGGCGCTTGTGCCCAACGCGTTGACGGTCCACAAGTCAGCCGAGGCAAGGCACACCCGCGCAGTATGCGTTGTGAGCACTAAGCTGTTTGCCTCGGCACAACGCATCGAGGGACCACAAGTCTGCTGAGGTAAGGCACAACATTGCAGTATGGGTTGAGGGCTCCGCTGTGTGGGCCAAGGCACACGGTGCCGCGAAGGCACACGGGATGCCCCATCAAGACACACCCACGAAGTTTGCCAATTGGGCACCGAGGTGTTCGCAAAGGCAAAAGGCGTCGCGATAGTACGGGCTGACCGGCTGGGAAAACCCACGCGGTATGCCTGGTGGGCACCGAGGTGTGTGCTTAGACCCACGGTGGGATGAAGGCCAACAGTTTGCCTGAGCCGGGAACACCCGCGAGGTATGCCAGGAGAGCACCGAGGTGTGAGCCATGGAACAAGGCATCTAGGGTCCACGGGTCAGCCCGAACAAGGCCACCCCACGCAGTATGGGTTGAGAGCTTCGTCGTGTGCGACTAGGCACACGGCGACGTGATGCCTTGCGGGTTGCACGAGCAAGGCACAACCACGCAGTTTGACTGGTGGGCAGCTAGGTGTGCTCCTAGGCACGTGGCGTCGAGCTGTGCGACATGACGGAGCGCATCGTGGGTCCACGGTAAAGCCAAAGCAGGCCGCACCCATGCTTTGGCAGCACGCCAAGCACAAATCACATACCTCAGCCTCGTCCCGACCTGTTTGCCCACCCTTCCCAATTATGTTTCATGGCTTAAAACACCAGGCATTCCTGAGTGACACCCGTTGGGGGTCAAACTAGCATACGTTTGGCCTCAACACGACCCAAGCCAACTCGGTGCACAACGTTGCATCCTGGAGTGCATCACCACCACAAGCAAGGTTGAAGGCAGGGAGCCTCGAGGGGGGGTGGGACGAACGGGCTAGGCAAACCAACGCAACATGGGTTGAAGGCTCCATGGTGTGCACCTAGGCACACGGTGCCAAGATGGCGTTCGCGTAGCCAGAGCAAGGCACACCTGCACAGTTTGCCTGGTGTACACCGAGGTGTGCACCTAGGTACACGGCATCGAGAGGGCCTGCCGGTCGCCGAGCTAAGCACACCCAAGCAAGTATGCCATGTGTGGACTAAGGTGTGTGGCTAGGCACAACGGAACGATGGGCTCCAGGTTGCCCGAGATGAGAACACCCGCTCGGTATGGGTGGTGAGCACTGAGCCGAGCGCCTGGGCACAATGCGTCCACGGCATACAAGTCAGCCGAGGCAAGGCACACCCATGCAGTACGTGTGGTGAGCACTAAGCTGTTTGCCTCGGCGCAACGCATCGAGGGACCACAAGTCTGCTGACGTGAGGCACAGCATTGCAGTATGGGTCGAGGGATCCGCGGTGTGCGCCGAGGCACAAGGTGCGGCGGAGGCATACGGGTTGCCCCATGAAGGCACACCCACGCCATTCGCCAGGTGGGCACCAAGGTGTGCGCCTAGGCATCGCGAAGGAGTACGGGCTGACCGCCTAGGCACACCCACGCAGTGTGCCTGGTGGTCACCGTGGTGTGTGCCTAGGCCCTCGGTGGGATGAAGGCCAACGGTTTGCCTGAGCTGGGAACACCCGCGAGGTATGCCAGGAGAGCACCGAGGTGTGAGCCATGGAACAAGGCATCTAGGGTCCACGGGTCAGCCCGAACAAGGCAACCCCACGCAGTATGGGTTGAGGGCTTCGTCCATTGCGCCTAGGCACACGGCGACGTGATGGCTTGCGGGTTCCCCGAGCAAGGCACAACCACGCAGTTTGCCTGGTGGGCAGCTAGGTGTGCTCCTAGGCACGTGGCGTCGAGCTGTGCGACATGACAGAGCGCATCGTGGGTCCACGGTAAAGCCAAAGCAGGCCGCACCCATGCTTTGGCAGCACGCCAAGCACAAATCACATACCTCAGCCTCGTCCCAACCTGTTTGCCCACCCTTCCCAATTATGTTTCACGGCTTAAAACACCAGACATTCCTGAGTGACACCCGTTGGGGGTCAAACTAGCATACGTTTGGCCTCAACACGACCCAAGCCAACTCAGTGCACAACGTTGCATCCTGGAGTGCATCACCACCACAAGCAAGGTTGAAGGCAGGGAGCCTCGAGGGGGGGTGGGACGAACGGGCTAGGCAAACCAACGCAACATGGGTTGAAGGCTCCATGGTGTGCACCTAGGCACACGGTGCCAAGATGGCATTCGCGTAGCCTGAGCAAGGCACACCTGCACAGTTTGCCTGGTGGACACCGAGGTGTGCACCTAGGTACACGGCATCGGGAGGGCCTGCCGGTCGCCGAGCTAAGCACACCCAAGCAGTATGCCATGTGTGCACTAAGGTGTGTGGCTAGGCACAACGCAACGAAGGGATCCAGGTTGCTCGAGATGAGAACACCCGCTCGGTATGGGTGGTGAGCACTAAAGCCGAGCGCCTGGGCACAATGCGTCCACGGCATAAGAGTCAGCCGAGGCAAGGCAAACCCATGCAGTATGCGTGGTGAGCACTAAGCTGTTTGCCTCGGCGCAACGCATCGAGGGACCACAAGTCTGCTGACGTAAGGCACAACATTGCTGTGTGGGTTGAGGGATCCGCGGTGTGCGTCGAGGCACAAGGTGCCGCAAAGGCATACGGGTTGCCCCATCAAGGCACACCCACGCCATTCGCCGGGTGGGCACCAAGGTGTGCGCCTAGGCATCGCGAAGGAGTACGGGCTGACCGCCTAGGCACACCCACACAGTGTGCCTGGTGGTCACCGAGGTGTGTGCTTAGGCCCTCGGTGGGATGAAGGCCAACGGTTTGCCTGAGCTGAGAACACCCGCGAGGTATGCCAGGTGGGCACTGAGGTGTGCGTCATGGAACAACGCATCTAGGGTCCATAGGTCAGCCCGAACAAGGCAACCCCACGAAGTTTGGGTGGAGGGCTTCATCGTGAGCGCCTAGGCACACGACGACGTGATGGCTTGCAGGTTGCCCGAGCAAGGCACAACCACGCAGTTTGCCAGGTGGGCAACGAGCTGTGCGACTTGACAGAGCGCATCGAGGGTCCACAGGTAAGCCAGAGCGGGCCAGACCCACGCTTTGGCAGCACGCCTAGCTCAAATCACATACCTCAGCCTCGTCCCAACCTGTTGCCCACCCTTCCCAATTATGTTTCATAGCTTAAAACACCAGACTTTCCTGAGTGACTTCTGGTGGGGGTCAAACTAGCATACATTTGGCCTCAACACGACCCAAGCCACCTCAGTGCACAATGTTGCATCCTGGAGTGCATCACCACCACACGCAAGGTTGAAGGCAGGGAGCCTAGAGGGCAGGTGGGACGAACGAGCTAGGCAAACCCACGCAAGATGGGTTGAAAGCTCCATGGTGTGCACCTAGGCACACGGTGCCAAGATGGCATTCGCGTAGCCCGAGCAAGGCACACCTGCACAGTTTGCCTGGTGGACACCGAGGTGTGCACCTAGGTACACGGCATCGAGAGGGCCTGCCGGTCGCCGAGCTAAGCACACCCAAGCAGTATGCCATGTGTGCACTAAGGTGTGTGGCTAGGCACAACGCAACGATGGGCTCCAGGTTGCCCGAGATGAGAACACCCGCTCGGTATGGGTGGTGAGCACCGAGCCGAGCGCCTGGGCACAATGCGTACCCGGCATACAAGTCAGCCGAGGCAAGGCACACCCAGGCGGTATGCGTGGTGAGCACTAAGCTGTTTGCCTTGGCGCAACGCATCGAGGGACCACAAGTCTGCTGACGTGAGGCACAACATTGCAGTATGGGTTAAGGGATCCGTGGTGTGTGCCTAGGCACAGGGTGCCGCGGAGGCATACGGGTTGCCCCAGCAAGGCTCACCCACGCAGTTCGCCAGGTGGGCACCAAGGTGTGCGCCAAGGCAATAGGCATCGCGAAGGAGTACGGGCTGACCGGCCAGGCACACCCACTCAGTATGCCTGGTGGTCACCGAGGTGTGTGCCTAGGCCCTCGGTGGGATGAAGGCCAACGGGTTGCCTGAGCTGAAAACACCCGCGAGGTATGCCAGGTGGGCACTGAGGTGTGCGTCATGGAACAGCGCATCTAGGGTCCATAGGTCAGCCCGAACAAGGCAACCCCACGAAGTTTAGGTTGGGGGCTTCATCGTGTGTGCCTAGGCACACGGCGACGTGATGGCTTGAAGTTTGCCCGAGCAAGGCACAACCACGCAGTTTGCCAGGGGGGCAGCGAGGTGTGCTCTTATGCACGTGGGGACGAGCTGTGCGACTTGACAGAGCGCATCGAGGGTCCACAGGTAAGCCA
>NC_142336.1:18081196-18098696 GCF_054954075.1 Amborella trichopoda
TAAGACGCGGATGTACAGCAGTCGAGATAGCTTCCCTAGCCGCACCCGGAAGCACACCGTCATCCTGCTGCCTCGCAGATCGGATCCACATGGAGGTCGACCTTCATTCCCTACAATTGTTTGCATGCGTTCAAGGGGAGGGAGGGAGACGCATACGTTTACCTGGTTCCGACTCTCCCCAAGTATGTTTGATAGCTTAAAACATGAGAAATTCAAGAGTGGCCGCCATTCCACCGAAACTAGCACACAAATGTTTTCCTAAGGGGCAAACCCATCCCACCACACCACCATGCCCAGTGCACAACGACGTGCGCGCCCAAATCAGCTTTCCGGGGGCAAACACACGGTGGAGCATTGGAACTCAAGCTCCTGCACTGCCCGTCCTGGCCCATAAGACGGTCTGGGCGCGTCGTCCTAGTGCATCGGAATAGCTGGCGAGGTGGGATGGGACGGCCCGGAGCACACCACGGTGCAATGTGTGGCGTGGATGGTGGGCACCGAGGTACGCGTCTACGCACGGTGTCGCGAGTGCCCGGGGCATTACGCACACGTCTTGGGTAGGGGGCAACCGGGTGCGCGTCAAGGCACGACGCATCACCACACGCACGATTGAAAGCAGCGGGGCTCGAGGGCCGGTGAGATGCCCGAGCAGAGCACACCAACGCACCATGGATCGAGGGCCCCTGGGCACACGGCGTCACGAGAGCCCACTGGTGGGCGAGAAAGGCAGACCCAAGCAGTATGCCAGGTGAGCACCTATCTGGCTAACTAGGCACAGCGCCACGAGTGCCTACAGAGCTGAACGAGCTGGAAGCACCCACGCAGTAAGGGTAGGCACACCCACGCTGAAAGGGTTGACGGCTGAGTGGTGAGCACAGAGGTGTGCGCCTAAGCACAGCGCATGGAGTGTCCACGAGTCATCCCAGGAAAAGCACAACCAAGCAGTATGAGCCTGGAGGGAAACGAGTAGCGCGCCTAGGCACCTCGCTGTGAGTGCCAACGGGTTGAACGAGCTTGGCACAACCACGTGGCATGGGTGGCGAGCACCGAGGTGTGCGACTAGGCAGAACACATCGATGGTCTACGGGTCAGCCAAAGCAGGCCCACACCGACGCGTTGGCATGACGCCTTACCCAAATCACGTACCTCAGCCTCGTCCCAACCTGGTGCCCAACCTTCCCAATTATGTTTCATGGCTTAAAACACCTGACATTCCTGAGTGACACCTGTTGGGTGTCAAACTAACCCACATCTGGCCTCATCACGACCCATACCACCTAAATGCACAATGTTGCATCCTTGGGTGCCTCACCACCACACGAAAGGTTGAAGGCAAGGAGCCTCGAGGGCCGGCGGGATGAACGAGCAATGCAAACCCACGCAGCATATGTTGAGGGCCCCATTGTGTGCACCTAGGCACACGGTGCCACGTTGGCCTACGCGTAGCCCGAGCAAGGCAAACCCGCACAGTTTTGCTGGTGGACGCCGAGGTGTGCACCTAGGTACACGGCATCGTGAAGCCCTGCCGGTCGCCGAGATAGGGACACCCAAAATGTACGCCTGGTGTGCTCGCAGGTGGGTGCCTAGGCACAACGAAACAAGGGCCTCCAAGTTGCCCGAGCTGGGAACACCCGCGCGGTATGGGTGGCGAGCATTAAGCTGTGCGCCTAGGCACAATGCATCAACGGTCCACAAGTACGCCGAGACGAGGCACACCCGTGCAGTATGCGTCGTGAGCACTAAGTTATGTGCCTCGGCACAACGCATCGAGGGACCACAAGTCAGCCGAGGTAAGGAAAACCATTGGAGTATGGGATGAGGGCTCCGCGGTGTGCGCCTAGGACCACGGCGCCGCGGAGGCGTGAGGGTTGCCCCATCAAGTCACACCCACGCAGTTTGCAAGGTGGACACCGAGGTATGCGCCTAGGCAAACGGGGTCGCGAAGGAGAACGGGCTGACCGGCTAGGCACACCCACGCAGTATGCCTGGTGGGCACCGAGGTGCGTGCCTAGGCCCACGGTGGGATGAAGGCCAACGGGTTGCCTGAGCTGGGAACACCCACGAGGAATGCCAGGTGGGCACCGAGGTGTGCGCCTTGGAACAGCGCATCTAGGGTCCACGGGTCAGCCCGAGCAAGGCAACCCCACGCAGTATGGGTTGAGAGCTTCGTCGTGTGCGCCTAGGCACCACGGCGACGTGATGGCTTGCGGGTTGCCCGAGCAAGGCCAAACCACGCAGTTTGCCTGGTGGGTAGCGAGGTGTGCTCCTAGGCACGTGGCGTCGAGCTGTGCGACTTGACTGAGCGCATCGAGGGTCCACGGGTAAGCCAGAGCAGCCCACAACCACGCTTTGGCAGCACGCCTAACACAAATCACATAACTCAGCCTCGTCCCAACCTGTTGCCCACCCTTCCCAATTATGTTTCATGGCTTAAAACACCGGACATTCCTGAGCAATACCTGTTGGGGGTCAAACTGGCATACATTTGGCCTCATCACGACCCCAGCCACTTCAGTGCATAATGTTGCATCCTAGGGTGCATCACCACCACACTCAAGGTTGAAGGCAGGGAACCCTCGAGGGCCGGTGGGATGAATGAGCAAGGCAAACCCACGCAGCATGGGTTGAGGGCTCCATGGTGTGCACCTGGGCACACTGTGCCACGTTGGCCTCTACTCGTAGCCCGAGCAAGGCACAACAGCACAGTTTGCCTGGTGGGCACGGAGGTGTGCACCTAAGTACACGGCATCGCGAGGGCCTATCGGGCGCCGAGCAAGGCACACCCAAGCAGTATGCCATGTGTGCACCAAGCGGTGTGCCTATGCACAACGCAACAATGGGCTCCAGGTTGCCGGAGCTGGGAACACCCGCGCGGTATGGGTGGTGAGCACTAACATGTGCGCCTAGGCAAAATGGGTCGACGGTCCACAAGTCAGCCGAGGCGAGGCACACACGTGCAGTATGCGTGGTGAGCAATAAGCTGTTTGCCTCGGCACAATGCATGGAGGGACCACAAATCTGCCGAGGTAAGGCACAACATTGCAGTATGGGTTGAGGGCTCCGCGGTGTGCGCATAGGCACACGGTGCCGCGGAGGCGTACGGGTCGCCCTATCAAGACACACCCGCGCAGTTTGCCAGGTGGGCACCGAGGTGTGCGCCTAGGCAAAGGGCGTCGCGAAGGAGTACGGGCTGACCCGCTAGGCACACCCACGCAGTATGCCTGGTCGGAACCGAGGTGGGTGCCTAGGCCCGAGGTGGGATGAAGGCCAACGGGTTGCCTGCGCTGGGAACACCCGCGAGGTATGCCACGTGGGCACCGAGGTGTGCGCCATGGAATAGCGCGTCTAGGGTGCATGGGTCGGCCAGAGCAAGGCAACCCAACGCAGTATGGGTTGAGGGCTTCGTCGTGTACGCCTAGGCACACGGCGACGTGATGGCTTGCGGGTTGCCCGAGAAAGGCACAACCACGCAGTTTGCCTGGTGGGCAGCGAGGTTTTCTCCTAAGGCACTTGGGGTCGAGCTGTGCGACATGACAGAGCGCATAGAGGGTCCACGGGTAAGCCAGAGCAGGCCACACCCACGCTTTAGCATCAAGCCTAGCGCAAATCACATACCTCAGCCTCGTCCCAACCTGTCGTTTCCCACCCTTCCCAATAATGTTTCATGGCTTAAAACACCAGACATTCCTGAGGGACACCTGTTGGGGGTCAAACTAGCATACATTTGGCCACATCACGACCCAAGCCGCTTCAGTGAACAATGTTGCATCCTAGAGTGCATCACCACCACACGCAAGGTTGAAGGCAAGGAACCTCGAGGGCCGGTGGGATGAACGAGCTAGGCAAAACCCACGCAGCATGGGATGAGGGCTCCATTGTGTGCACCTAGGCACAAGGCGCCACGATGGCAAACGCGTGGCCCGAGTAAGGCGCACCTGCCCAGTTTACCGGACACCGAGCTGTGCACCTAGGTACACGACATGGCGAGGACCTGCCGGTCGCCGAGCTAAGCACACCCAAGGAGTATGACATGTGTGCACCAAGGCGTGTGGCTAGGCACAACGCAACAATGGGCTCGAGCTTGCCAGAGCAGGGAACACCCGCGCGGTATGGGTGGTGAGCACTAAGTTGTGCGACTAGGCACAAAGCGTCGACGGTCCACAAGTCAACCGAGGCGAGGCACACACGTGCAGTATGCGTGGTGATCAATAAGCTGTTTGACTCGACACAATGCATCGAGGGACCACAAGTCTGCCGTGGTAAGGCACAACATTGCAGTATGGGTTGAGGGCTCCGCGGTGTGCGCCTAGGCACACGGTGCCGCGGAGGCGTAGGGGTTGCCCTATCAAGACACACCCACGCAGTTTGCCAGGTGGGCACCGAGGTGTGCGCCTAGGCATATGGCATCGCGAAGGAGTACGGGCTGACCGGCTAGGCACACCCACGCAGTATGCATGGTGGGCACCGAGGTGTGTGCCTACGCCCACGGTGGGATGAAGGCCAACGGGTTGCCTGAGCTGGGAACACCCGCGAGGTATGCCACCCGGGCAACGAGGTGTGCGCCACGGCATAGCGCGTCTAGGGTGCATGGGTCGGCCAGAGCAAGGCAACCCAACGCAGTACGGGTTGTGGGCCTCGTCGTGTAAGCCTAGGCACACGGCGACGTGATGGCTTGCGGCTTGCCCGAGCAAGGCACAACCACGCAGTTTTCCTGGTGGGCAGCTAGGTGTGCTCCTAGGCACGTGGCGTCGAGCTGTGCGACATGACAGAGCGCATCGTGGGTCCACGGTCAAGCCAAAACAGGCCACAACCACGCTTTCGCAGCATGCCTAGCACAAATCACATACCTCAGCCTCGTCCCAACCTGTTTCCCACCCTTCCCAATTATGTTTCATGGCTTAAAGCACCAGATATTCCTGAGTGACACCTGTTGGGGGTCATACTGGCATACAGTTGGCCTCATCACTACCCAGGCCACTTCAGTGCACAATATTGCATCATACAGTGCATCACCACCACGCGCAAGGTTGAAGGCAGGGAGCCTCGATGGCAGGTAGGATGAACGAGCTAGGCAAACCCACGCAACATGGGTTGAAGGCTCCATGGTGTGCACCTAGGCAAACGGTGCCACGATGGCATTCGCGTAGCCCGAGCAAGGCACACCTGCACAGTTTGCCTGGTGGACAACGAGGTGTGCACCTAGGTACACGGCATCGAGAGGGCCTGCCGGTCGCCGAGCTAAACACACCCAAGCAGTAAGACGTGTGAACTATGGTGTGTGGCTAGGCACAACGCAACAATAGGCTCCAGGTTGCCCGAGATAAGAACTCCCGCGCGGTATGGGTGGTGAACACTTAGCTCGGCGCTTGTGCCCAACGCGTTGACGGTCCACAAGTCAGCCGAGGCAAGGCACACCCGCGCAGTATGCGTTGTGAGCACTAAGCTGTTTGCCTCGGCACAACGCATCGAGGGACCACAAGTCTGCTGAGGTAAGGCACAACATTGCAGTATGGGTTGAGGGCTCCGCTGTGTGGGCCAAGGCACACGGTGCCGCGAAGGCACACGGGATGCCCCATCAAGACACACCCACGAAGTTTGCCAATTGGGCACCGAGGTGTTCGCAAAGGCAAAAGGCGTCGCGATAGTACGGGCTGACCGGCTGGGAAAACCCACGCGGTATGCCTGGTGGGCACCGAGGTGTGTGCTTAGACCCACGGTGGGATGAAGGCCAACAGTTTGCCTGAGCCGGGAACACCCGCGAGGTATGCCAGGAGAGCACCGAGGTGTGAGCCATGGAACAAGGCATCTAGGGTCCACGGGTCAGCCCGAACAAGGCCACCCCACGCAGTATGGGTTGAGAGCTTCGTCGTGTGCGACTAGGCACACGGCGACGTGATGCCTTGCGGGTTGCACGAGCAAGGCACAACCACGCAGTTTGACTGGTGGGCAGCTAGGTGTGCTCCTAGGCACGTGGCGTCGAGCTGTGCGACATGACGGAGCGCATCGTGGGTCCACGGTAAAGCCAAAGCAGGCCGCACCCATGCTTTGGCAGCACGCCAAGCACAAATCACATACCTCAGCCTCGTCCCGACCTGTTTGCCCACCCTTCCCAATTATGTTTCATGGCTTAAAACACCAGGCATTCCTGAGTGACACCCGTTGGGGGTCAAACAAGCATACGTTTGGCCTCAACACGACCCAAGCCAACTCGGTGCACAACGTTGCATCCTGGAGTGCATCACCACCACAAGCAAGGTTGAAGGCAGGGAGCCTCGAGGGGGGGTGGGACGAACGGGCTAGGCAAACCAACGCAACATGGGTTGAAGGCTCCATGGTGTGCACCTAGGCACACGGTGCCAAGATGGCGTTCGCGTAGCCAGAGCAAGGCACACCTGCACAGTTTGCCTGGTGTACACCGAGGTGTGCACCTAGGTACACGGCATCGAGAGGGCCTGCCGGTCGCCGAGCTAAGCACACCCAAGCAAGTATGCCATGTGTGGACTAAGGTGTGTGGCTAGGCACAACGGAACGATGGGCTCCAGGTTGCCCGAGATGAGAACACCCGCTCGGTATGGGTGGTGAGCACTGAGCCGAGCGCCTGGGCACAATGCGTCCACGGCATACAAGTCAGCCGAGGCAAGGCACACCCATGCAGTACGTGTGGTGAGCACTAAGCTGTTTGCCTCGGCGCAACGCATCGAGGGACCACAAGTCTGCTGACGTGAGGCACAGCATTGCAGTATGGGTCGAGGGATCCGCGGTGTGCGCCGAGGCACAAGGTGCGGCGGAGGCATACGGGTTGCCCCATGAAGGCACACCCACGCCATTCGCCAGGTGGGCACCAAGGTGTGCGCCTAGGCATCGCGAAGGAGTACGGGCTGACCGCCTAGGCACACCCACGCAGTGTGCCTGGTGGTCACCGTGGTGTGTGCCTAGGCCCTCGGTGGGATGAAGGCCAACGGTTTGCCTGAGCTGGGAACACCCGCGAGGTATGCCAGGAGAGCACCGAGGTGTGAGCCATGGAACAAGGCATCTAGGGTCCACGGGTCAGCCCGAACAAGGCAACCCCACGCAGTATGGGTTGAGGGCTTCGTCCATTGCGCCTAGGCACACGGCGACGTGATGGCTTGCGGGTTCCCCGAGCAAGGCACAACCACGCAGTTTGCCTGGTGGGCAGCTAGGTGTGCTCCTAGGCACGTGGCGTCGAGCTGTGCGACATGACAGAGCGCATCGTGGGTCCACGGTAAAGCCAAAGCAGGCCGCACCCATGCTTTGGCAGCACGCCAAGCACAAATCACATACCTCAGCCTCGTCCCAACCTGTTTGCCCACCCTTCCCAATTATGTTTCACGGCTTAAAACACCAGACATTCCTGAGTGACACCCGTTGGGGGTCAAACTAGCATACGTTTGGCCTCAACACGACCCAAGCCAACTCAGTGCACAACGTTGCATCCTGGAGTGCATCACCACCACAAGCAAGGTTGAAGGCAGGGAGCCTCGAGGGGGGGTGGGACGAACGGGCTAGGCAAACCAACGCAACATGGGTTGAAGGCTCCATGGTGTGCACCTAGGCACACGGTGCCAAGATGGCATTCGCGTAGCCCGAGCAAGGCACACCTGCACAGTTTGCCTGGTGGACACCGAGGTGTGCACCTAGGTACACGGCATCGGGAGGGCCTGCCGGTCGCCGAGCTAAGCACACCCAAGCAGTATGCCATGTGTGCACTAAGGTGTGTGGCTAGGCACAACGCAACGAAGGGATCCAGGTTGCTCGAGATGAGAACACCCGCTCGGTATGGGTGGTGAGCACTAAAGCCGAGCGCCTGGGCACAATGCGTCCACGGCATAAGAGTCAGCCGAGGCAAGGCAAACCCATGCAGTATGCGTGGTGAGCACTAAGCTGTTTGCCTCGGCGCAACGCATCGAAGGACCACAAGTCTGCTGACGTAAGGCACAACATTGCTGTGTGGGTTGAGGGATCCGCGGTGTGCGTCGAGGCACAAGGTGCCGCAAAGGCATACGGGTTGCCCCATCAAGGCACACCCACGCCATTCGCCGGGTGGGCACCAAGGTGTGCGCCTAGGCATCGCGAAGGAGTACGGGCTGACCGCCTAGGCACACCCACACAGTGTGCCTGGTGGTCACCGAGGTGTGTGCTTAGGCCCTCGGTGGGATGAAGGCCAACGGTTTGCCTGAGCTGAGAACACCCGCGAGGTATGCCAGGTGGGCACTGAGGTGTGCGTCATGGAACAACGCATCTAGGGTCCATAGGTCAGCCCGAACAAGGCAACCCCACGAAGTTTGGGTGGAGGGCTTCATCGTGAGCGCCTAGGCACACGACGACGTGATGGCTTGCAGGTTGCCCGAGCAAGGCACAACCACGCAGTTTGCCAGGTGGGCAACGAGCTGTGCGACTTGACAGAGCGCATCGAGGGTCCACAGGTAAGCCAGAGCGGGCCAGACCCACGCTTTGGCAGCACGCCTAGCTCAAATCACATACCTCAGCCTCGTCCCAACCTGTTGCCCACCCTTCCCAATTATGTTTCATAGCTTAAAACACCAGACTTTCCTGAGTGACTTCTGGTGGGGGTCAAACTAGCATACATTTGGCCTCAACACGACCCAAGCCACCTCAGTGCACAATGTTGCATCCTGGAGTGCATCACCACCACACGCAAGGTTGAAGGCAGGGAGCCTAGAGGGCAGGTGGGACGAACGAGCTAGGCAAACCCACGCAAGATGGGTTGAAAGCTCCATGGTGTGCACCTAGGCACACGGTGCCAAGATGGCATTCGCGTAGCCCGAGCAAGGCACACCTGCACAGTTTGCCTGGTGGACACCGAGGTGTGCACCTAGGTACACGGCATCGAGAGGGCCTGCCGGTCGCCGAGCTAAGCACACCCAAGCAGTATGCCATGTGTGCACTAAGGTGTGTGGCTAGGCACAACGCAACGATGGGCTCCAGGTTGCCCGAGATGAGAACACCCGCTCGGTATGGGTGGTGAGCACCGAGCCGAGCGCCTGGGCACAATGCGTACCCGGCATACAAGTCAGCCGAGGCAAGGCACACCCAGGCAGTATGCGTGGTGAGCACTAAGCTGTTTGCCTTGGCGCAACGCATCGAGGGACCACAAGTCTGCTGACGTGAGGCACAACATTGCAGTATGGGTTAAGGGATCCGTGGTGTGTGCCTAGGCACAGGGTGCCGCGGAGGCATACGGGTTGCCCCAGCAAGGCTCACCCACGCAGTTCGCCAGGTGGGCACCAAGGTGTGCGCCAAGGCAATAGGCATCGCGAAGGAGTACGGGCTGACCGGCCAGGCACACCCACTCAGTATGCCTAGTGGTCACCGAGGTGTGTGCCTAGGCCCTCGGTGGGATGAAGGCCAACGGGTTGCCTGAGCTGAAAACACCCGCGAGGTATGCCAGGTGGGCACTGAGGTGTGCGTCATGGAACAGCGCATCTAGGGTCCATAGGTCAGCCCGAACAAGGCAACCCCACGAAGTTTAGGTTGGGGGCTTCATCGTGTGTGCCTAGGCACACGGCGACGTGATGGCTTGAAGTTTGCGCGAGCAAGGCACAACCACGCAGTTTGCCAGGGGGGCAGCGAGGTGTGCTCTTATGCACGTGGGGACGAGCTGTGCGACTTGACAGAGCGCATCGAGGGTCCACAGGTAAGCCAGAGAAGGACACACCCACGCATTGGCAGCACGCCTAGCTCAAATCACATACCTCAGCCTCGTCCCAACCTGTTGCCCACCCTTCCCAATTATGTTTCATAGCTTAAAACGCCAGACTTTCCTGAGTGACTTCTGGTGGGGGTCAAACTAGCATACATTTGGCCTCAACAAGACCCAAGCCACCTCAGTGCACAATGTTGCATCCTGGAGTGCATCACCACCACACGCAAGGTTGAAGGCAGGGAGCCTAGAGGGCAGGTGGGACGAACGAGCTAGGCAAACCCACGCAAGATGGGTTGAAAGCTCCATGGTGTGCACCTAGGCACACGGTGCCAAGATGGCATTCGCGTAGCCCGAGCAAGGCACACCTGCACAGTTTGCCTGGTGGACACCGAGGTGTGCACCTAGGTACACGGCATCGAGAGGGCCTGCCGGTCGCCGAGCTAAGCACACCCAAGCAGTATGCCATGTGTGCACTAAGGTGTGTGGCTAGGCACAACGCAACGATGGGCTCCAGGTTGCCCGAGATGAGAACACCCGCTCGGTATGGGTGGTGAGCACCGAGCCGAGCGCCTGGGCACAATGCGTACCCGGCATACAAGTCAGCCGAGGCAAGGCACACCCAGGCAGTATGCGTGGTGAGCACTAAGCTGTTTGCCTTGGCGCAACGCATCGAGGGACCACAAGTCTGCTGACGTGAGGCACAACATTGCAGTATGGGTTGAGGGATCCGTGGTGTGTGCCTAGGCACAGGGTGCCGCGGAGGCATACGGGTTGCCCCAGCAAGGCTCACCCACGCAGTTCGCCAGGTGGGCACCAAGGTGTGCGCCAAGGCAAAAGGCATCGCGAAGGAGTACGGGCTGACCGGCCAGGCACACCCACTCAGTATGCCTGGTGGTCACCGAGGTGTGTGCCTAGGCCCTCGGTGGGATGAAGGCCAACGGGTTGCCTGAGCTGAAAACACCCGCGAGGTATGCCAGGTGGGCACTGAGGTGTGCGTCATGGAACAGCGCATCTAGGGTCCATAGGTCAGCCCGAACAAGGCAACCCCACGAAGTTTAGGTTGGGGGCTTCATCGTGTGTGCCTAGGCACACGGCGACGTGATGGCTTGAAGTTTGCCCGAGCAAGGCACAACCACGCAGTTTGCCAGGGGGGCAGCGAGGTGTGCTCTTATGCACGTGGGGACGAGCTGTGCGACTTGACAGAGCGCATCGAGGGTCCACAGGTAAGCCAGAGAAGGACACACCCACGCATTGGCAGCACGCCTAGCTCAAATCACATACCTCAGCCTCGTCCCAACCTGTTGCCCACCCTTCCCAATTATGTTTCATAGCTTAAAACACCAGACATTCCTGAGTGACTTCTGGTGGGGGTCAAACTAGCATACATTTGGCCTCAACACGACCCAAGCCACCTCAGTGCACAATGTTGCATCCTGGAGTGCATCACCACCACACGCAAGGTTGAAGGCAGGGAGCCTAGAGGGCAGGTGGGACGAACGAGCTAGGCAAACCCACGCAAGATGGGTTGAAAGCTCCATGGTGTGCACCTAGGCACACGGTGCCAAGATGGCATTCGCGTAGCCCGAGCAAGGCACACCTGCACAGTTTGCCTGGTGGACACCGAGGTGTGCACCTAGGTACACGGCATCGAGAGGGCCTGCCGGTCGCCGAGCTAAGCACACCCAAGCAGTATGCCATGTGTGCACTAAGGTGTGTGGCTAGGCACAACGCAACGATGGGCTCCAGGTTGCCCGAGATGAGAACACCCGCTCGGTATGGGTGGTGAGCACCGAGCCGAGCGCCTGGGCACAATGCGTACCCGGCATACAAGTCAGCCGAGGCAAGGCACACCCAGGCAGTAGGCGTGGTGAGCACTAAGCTGTTTGCCTTGGCGCAACGCATCGAGGGACCACAAGTCTGCTGACGTGAGGCACAACATTGCAGTATGGGTTGAGGGATCCGTGGTGTGTGCCTAGGCACAGGGTGCCGCGGAGGCATACGGGTTGCCCCAGCAAGGCTCACCCACGCAGTTCGCCAGGTGGGCACCAAGGTGTGCGCCAAGGCAAAAGGCATCGCGAAGGAGTACGGGCTGACCGGCCAGGCACACCCACTCAGTATGCCTGGTGGTCACCGAGGTGTGTGCCTAGGCCCTCGGTGGGATGAAGGCCAACGGGTTGCCTGAGCTGAAAACACCCGCGAGGTATGCCAGGTGGGCACTGAGGTGTGCGTCATGGAACAGCGCATCTAGGGTCCATAGGTCAGCCCGAACAAGGCAACCCCACGAAGTTTAGGTTGGGGGCTTCATCGTGTGTGCCTAGGCACACGGCGACGTGATGGCTTGAAGTTTGCCCGAGCAAGGCACAACCACGCAGTTTGCCAGGGGGGCAGCGAGGTGTGCTCTTATGCACGTGGGGACGAGCTGTGCGACTTGACAGAGCGCATCGAGGGTCCACAGGTAAGCCAGAGAAGGACACACCCACGCATTGGCAGCACGCCTAGCTCAAATCACATACCTCAGCCTCGTCCCAACCTGTTGCCCACCCTTCCCAATTATGTTTCATAGCTTAAAACACCAGACATTCCTGAGTGACTTCTGGTGGGGGTCAAACTAGCATACATTTGGCCTCAACACGACCCAAGCCACCTCAGTGCACAATGTTGCATCCTGGAGTGCATCACCACCACACGCAAGGTTGAAGGCAGGGAGCCTAGAGGGCAGGTGGGACGAACGAGCTAGGCAAACCCACGCAAGATGGGTTGAAAGCTCCATGGTGTGCACCTAGGCACACGGTGCCAAGATGGCATTCGCGTAGCCCGAGCAAGGCACACCTGCACAGTTTGCCTGGTGGACACCGAGGTGTGCACCTAGGTACACGGCATCGAGAGGGCCTGCCGGTCGCCGAGCTAAGCACACCCAAGCAGTATGCCATGTGTGCACTAAGGTGTGTGGCTAGGCACAACGCAACGATGGGCTCCAGGTTGCCCGAGATGAGAACACCCGCTCGGTATGGGTGGTGAGCACCGAGCCGAGCGCCTGGGCACAATGCGTACCCGGCATACAAGTCAGCCGAGGCAAGGCACACCCAGGCAGTAGGCGTGGTGAGCACTAAGCTGTTTGCCTTGGCGCAACGCATCGAGGGACCACAAGTCTGCTGACGTGAGGCACAACATTGCAGTATGGGTTGAGGGATCCGTGGTGTGTGCCTAGGCACAGGGTGCCGCGGAGGCATACGGGTTGCCCCAGCAAGGCTCACCCACGCAGTTCGCCAGGTGGGCACCAAGGTGTGCGCCAAGGCAAAAGGCATCGCGAAGGAGTACGGGCTGACCGGCCAGGCACACCCACTCAGTATGCCTGGTGGTCACCGAGGTGTGTGCCTAGGCCCTCGGTGGGATGAAGGCCAACGGGTTGCCTGAGCTGAAAACACCCGCGAGGTATGCCAGGTGGGCACTGAGGTGTGCGTCATGGAACAGCGCATCTAGGGTCCATAGGTCAGCCCGAACAAGGCAACCCCACGAAGTTTAGGTTGGGGGCTTCATCGTGTGTGCCTAGGCACACGGCGACGTGATGGCTTGAAGTTTGCCCGAGCAAGGCACAACCACGCAGTTTGCCAGGGGGCCAGCGAGGTGTGCTCTTATGCACGTGGGGACGAGCTGTGCGACTTGACAGAGCGCATCGAGGGTCCACAGGTAAGCCAGAGAAGGACACACCCACGCATTGGCAGCACGCCTAGCTCAAATCACATACCTCAGCCTCGTCCCAACCTGTTGCCCACCCTTCCCAATTATGTTTCATAGCTTAAAACACCAGACATTCCTGAGTGACTTCTGGTGGGGGTCAAACTAGCATACATTTGGCCTCAACACGACCCAAGCCACCTCAGTGCACAATGTTGCATCCTGGAGTGCATCACCACCACACGCAAGGTTGAAGGCAGGGAGCCTAGAGGGCAGGTGGGACGAACGAGCTAGGCAAACCCACGCAAGATGGGTTGAAAGCTCCATGGTGTGCACCTAGGCACACGGTGCCAAGATGGCATTCGCGTAGCCCGAGCAAGGCACACCTGCACAGTTTGCCTGGTGGACACCGAGGTGTGCACCTAGGTACACGGCATCGAGAGGGCCTGCCGGTCGCCGAGCTAAGCACACCCAAGCAGTATGCCATGTGTGCACTAAGGTGTGTGGCTAGGCACAACGCAACGATGGGCTCCAGGTTGCCCGAGATGAGAACACCCGCTCGGTATGGGTGGTGAGCACCGAGCCGAGCGCCTGGGCACAATGCGTACCCGGCATACAAGTCAGCCGAGGCAAGGCACACCCAGGCAGTATGCGTGGTGAGCACTAAGCTGTTTGCCTTGGCGCAACGCATCGAGGGACCACAAGTCTGCTGACGTGAGGCACAACATTGCAGTATGGGTTGAGGGATCCGTGGTGTGTGCCTAGGCACAGGGTGCCGCGGAGGCATACGGGTTGCCCCAGCAAGGCTCACCCACGCAGTTCGCCAGGTGGGCACCAAGGTGTGCGCCAAGGCAAAAGGCATCGCGAAGGAGTACGGGCTGACCGGCCAGGCACACCCACTCAGTATGCCTGGTGGTCACCGAGGTGTGTGCCTAGGCCCTCGGTGGGATGAAGGCCAACGGGTTGCCTGAGCTGAAAACACCCGCGAGGTATGCCAGGTGGGCACTGAGGTGTGCGTCATGGAACAGCGCATCTAGGGTCCATAGGTCAGCCCGAACAAGGCAACCCCACGAAGTTTAGGTTGAGGGCTTCATCGTGTGTGCCTAGGCACACGGCGACGTGATGGCTTGAGGTTTGCCCGAGCAAGGCACAACCACGCAGTTTGCCAGGGGGGCAGCGAGGTGTGCTCTTATGCACGTGGCGACGAGCTGTGCGACTTGACAGAGCGCATCGAGGGTCCACAGGTAAGCAAGAGAAGGACACACCCACGCATTGGCAGCACGCCTAGCTTAAATCACATACCTCAGCCTCGTCCCAACCTGTTGCCCACCCTTCCCAATTATGTTTCATAGCTTAAAACACCAGACATTCCTGAGTGACTTCTGGTGGGGGTCAAACTAGCATACATTTGGCCTCAACACGACCCAAGCCACCTCAGTGCACAATGTTGCATCCTGGAGTGCATCACCACCACACGCAAGGTTGAAGGCAGGGAGCCTAGAGGGCAGGTGGGACGAACGAGCTAGGCAAACCCACGCAAGATGGGTTGAAAGCTCCATGGTGTGCACCTAGGCACACGGTGCCAAGATGGCATTCGAGTAGCCCGAGCAAGGCAGACCTGCACAGTTTGCCTGGTGGACACCGAGGTGTGAACCTAGGTACACGACGTCGGGAGGGCCTGCCGGTCGCCGAGCTAAGCACACCCAAGCAGTATGCCATGTGTGCACTATGGTGTGTCGCTAGGCAGAACGCAACAATGGGCTCCAGGTTGCCCGAGATGAGAACACCCAATCGGCATGGGTGGTGAGCACTACGCACAGCGCCTGGGCACAATGCGTCCACGGCATACAAGTCAGCCGAGGCAATGCACACCCATGCAGTATGCGTGGTGAGCACTAAGCTGTTTGCCTCGGCGCAACGCAACGAGGGACCACAAGTCTACTGACGTAAGGCACAACATTGCAGTATGGGTTGAGGGATCCGCGGTGTGTGCTTAGGCACAAGGTGCCACGGAGGCATACGGGTTGCCCCATCAAGGCACACCCACGCAGTTTGCCTTCCGTGCCACGGAGGCATACGGGTTGCCCCATCAAGGCACACCCACGCAGTTTGCCTGAAGGGCACCAAGGTGTGCCGCTAGGCAAAAGGCATCGCGAAGGAGTACGGGCTGACTGGCTAGGCACACCCACGCAGTTTGCCTGGTGGTCACCGAGGTGTGTACCTAGGCTCTCGGTGGGATGAAGGCCAACGGGTTGCCTGAGCTGAGAACACCGGCGAGGTATGCCAGGTGGGCACTGAGGTGTGCGTCATGGAACAGCGCATCTAGGGTCCATAGGTCGGCCCGAACAAGGCAACCTTACGTAGTTTGGGTTGAGCTCTTCATCGTGTGCGCCTAGGCACACGGCGACGTGATGGCTTGCAGGTTGCCCGAACAAGGCACAACCACGCAGTTTGCCAGGTGGGCAGCGAGGTGTGCTCCTATGCACGTGGCGACGAGCTGTGCGACTTAACAGAGCACATCTAGGCAGCATGCCTAGCACAAATCACATACCTCAGCCTCGTCCCAACCTGTTTCCCACCCTTCCCAATTATGTTTCATGGCTTAAAACAACAGACATTCCTGAGTGACACCTGTTGGGGGTCAAACTAGCATATATTTGGCCTCAACACGACCCAAACCACCTCAGTGCACAATGTTGCATCTTGGAGTGCATCACCACCACACGCAAGGTTGAAGGCAAGGAGGCTCCAGGGCCGGTGGGATGAACGAGCTAGGCAAAACCACGTAGCATGGGTTGAGGGCTCCATGGTGTGCACCTAGGCACATGGTGCAACGATGGCATAAGCGTAGCCCGAGCAAGGTACACCAGCACAGTTTGCCTGGTGGACACCGAGGTGTGCACCTAGGTACACGGCATCGCGAGGGCCTGTCAGTCGCCGAGCTAGGCACACCCAAGCAATATGCCATACGTGCACCAAGGTGTGTGCCTAGGCACAACGCAACAATGGCCTCCAGGTTGCCCGAGATGAGAACACCCGCGCAGTATGGGTGGTGAGCACTAAGCCGAGCGCCTGGGCACAATGCGTCCACGACATACAAGTCAGTCGAGGCAAGGCACACCCATGCAGTATGCGTGGTGAGCACTAAGCTGTTTGCCTCGGCGAAACGCATCGAGGGACCACAAGTCTGCTGAGGAAGGGCGCAACATTACCGTATGGGTTGAGGGCTCCGCGGTGAGCGCCTAGGCACACGGTGCCGCGGAGGCTTACGGGTTGCCCCATCAAGACACACCCACGTAGTTTGCAAGTTGGGCACCGAGGTGATTGTCAAGGCAAAAGGCGTCGCGAAGGAGTACAGCCTGACTGGCTGGGCAGACCCACGTAGTATGCCTGAAGGGGCACCGGGGTGTGCTAGGGCAGACCCACGCGGTATGTCTGAAGGGGAATCGAGTTGGGCGTCGAGTCCCACCGTGCCGCGAGTGCCTCCGGCTAGCCCGAGTGGGTCGCGGGTGGACGGACGACGGGACTCGGGGAGGGGCGGCTCGAGACGGGTCCATCGAAGGCAACTTGAGGGGGCCTCCCCATCCCCCTCAAGTATGTTTTAAGGCTTAAAACACGAGAATTTCCTGGGTGGCACCTGATGGGGCAGAACTGGCATACGGTCCCCCCGTGCACTACCCCCACCACCTGGTTGCACCGCGATGCCTGCCTGGGTGCATCACCACACGCAAGGCCGAAGGCATGGGGCCTCGGCGGGATGCCCGAGCTAGGAAGACCCACGCACCATGGTCGGCGGGCATCGGGTTGGGCGTCGAGTCCCACCGTGCCGCGAGTGCCTCCGGCTAGCCCGAGCATGGCGCACCCGCGCCGTGTGGGTCGAGGTCCCCGCGGTGGACTGCGGGTTGTGGGCAGACTCGAGCTCGGTGAACCCACCGCGGTGCGCGCGTGCGTGCGTCGTGCCTAAGTGCCTAAGTGCCGTGTGCCGTGTGCGCTTTGCGCGTCGCGTGCGTGCGCGCGCGCGTGTGCGCGCGCGGTTTTTTTATGGCCGTTTTGCGGCTCCCGGTCCGGCCACGGGGTGCTGAGATGGGTCATAGCGGGTCGCGGGTGGACGGACGACGGGACTCGGGGAGGGGCGGCTCG
>NC_142336.1:18108696-18123696 GCF_054954075.1 Amborella trichopoda
GCGTCACGAGAGCCCACTGGTGGGCGAGAAAGGCAGACCCAAGCAGTATGCCAGGTGAGCACCTATCTGGCTAACTAGGCACAGCGCCACGAGTGCCTACAGAGCTGAACGAGCTGGAAGCACCCACGCAGTAAGGGTAGGCACACCCACGCTGAAAGGGTTGACGGCTGAGTGGTGAGCACAGAGGTGTGCGCCTAAGCACAGCGCATGGAGTGTCCACGAGTCATCCCAGGAAAAGCACAACCAAGCAGTATGAGCCTGGAGGGAAACGAGTAGCGCGCCTAGGCACCTCGCTGTGAGTGCCAACGGGTTGAACGAGCTTGGCACAACCACGTGGCATGGGTGGCGAGCACCGAGGTGTGCGACTAGGCAGAACACATCGATGGTCTACGGGTCAGCCAAAGCAGGCCCACACCGACGCGTTGGCATGACGCCTTACCCAAATCACGTACCTCAGCCTCGTCCCAACCTGGTGCCCAACCTTCCCAATTATGTTTCATGGCTTAAAACACCTGACATTCCTGAGTGACACCTGTTGGGTGTCAAACTAACCCACATCTGGCCTCATCACGACCCATACCACCTAAATGCACAATGTTGCATCCTGGGGTGCCTCACCACCACACGAAAGGTTGAAGGCAAGGAGCCTCGAGGGCCGGCGGGATGAACGAGCAATGCAAACCCACGCAGCATATGTTGAGGGCCCCATTGTGTGCACCTAGGCACACGGTGCCACGTTGGCCTACGCGTAGCCCGAGCAAGGCAAACCCGCACAGTTTTGCTGGTGGACGCCGAGGTGTGCACCTAGGTACACGGCATCGTGAAGCCCTGCCGGTCGCCGAGATAGGGACACCCAAAATGTACGCCTGGTGTGCTCGCAGGTGGGTGCCTAGGCACAACGAAACAAGGGCCTCCAAGTTGCCCGAGCTGGGAACACCCGCGCGGTATGGGTGGCGAGCATTAAGCTGTGCGCCTAGGCACAATGCATCAACGGTCCACAAGTACGCCGAGACGAGGCACACCCGTGCAGTATGCGTCGTGAGCACTAAGTTATGTGCCTCGGCACAACGCATCGAGGGACCACAAGTCAGCCGAGGTAAGGAAAACCATTGGAGTATGGGATGAGGGCTCCGCGGTGTGCGCCTAGGACCACGGCGCCGCGGAGGCGTGAGGGTTGCCCCATCAAGTCACACCCACGCAGTTTGCAAGGTGGACACCGAGGTATGCGCCTAGGCAAACGGGGTCGCGAAGGAGAACGGGCTGACCGGCTAGGCACACCCACGCAGTATGCCTGGTGGGCACCGAGGTGCGTGCCTAGGCCCACGGTGGGATGAAGGCCAACGGGTTGCCTGAGCTGGGAACACCCACGAGGAATGCCAGGTGGGCACCGAGGTGTGCGCCTTGGAACAGCGCATCTAGGGTCCACGGGTCAGCCCGAGCAAGGCAACCCCACGCAGTATGGGTTGAGAGCTTCGTCGTGTGCGCCTAGGCACCACGGCGACGTGATGGCTTGCGGGTTGCCCGAGCAAGGCCAAACCACGCAGTTTGCCTGGTGGGTAGCGAGGTGTGCTCCTAGGCACGTGGCGTCGAGCTGTGCGACTTGACTGAGCGCATCGAGGGTCCACGGGTAAGCCAGAGCAGCCCACAACCACGCTTTGGCAGCACGCCTAACACAAATCACATAACTCAGCCTCGTCCCAACCTGTTGCCCACCCTTCCCAATTATGTTTCATGGCTTAAAACACCGGACATTCCTGAGCAATACCTGTTGGGGGTCAAACTGGCATACATTTGGCCTCATCACGACCCCAGCCACTTCAGTGCATAATGTTGCATCCTAGGGTGCATCACCACCACACTCAAGGTTGAAGGCAGGGAACCCTCGAGGGCCGGTGGGATGAATGAGCAAGGCAAACCCACGCAGCATGGGTTGAGGGCTCCATGGTGTGCACCTGGGCACACTGTGCCACGTTGGCCTCTACTCGTAGCCCGAGCAAGGCACAACAGCACAGTTTGCCTGGTGGGCACGGAGGTGTGCACCTAAGTACACGGCATCGCGAGGGCCTATCGGGCGCCGAGCAAGGCACACCCAAGCAGTATGCCATGTGTGCACCAAGCGGTGTGCCTATGCACAACGCAACAATGGGCTCCAGGTTGCCGGAGCTGGGAACACCCGCGCGGTATGGGTGGTGAGCACTAACATGTGCGCCTAGGCAAAATGGGTCGACGGTCCACGAGTCAGCCGAGGCGAGGCACACACGTGCAGTATGCGTGGTGAGCAATAAGCTGTTTGCCTCGGCACAATGCATGGAGGGACCACAAATCTGCCGAGGTAAGGCACAACATTGCAGTATGGGTTGAGGGCTCCGCGGTGTGCGCATAGGCACACGGTGCCGCGGAGGCGTACGGGTCGCCCTATCAAGACACACCCGCGCAGTTTGCCAGGTGGGCACCGAGGTGTGCGCCTAGGCAAAGGGCGTCGCGAAGGAGTACGGGCTGAACCGCTAGGCACACCCACGCAGTATGCCTGGTCGGAACCGAGGTGGGTGCCTAGGCCCGAGGTGGGATGAAGGCCAACGGGTTGCCTGCGCTGGGAACACCCGCGAGGTATGCCACGTGGGCACCGAGGTGTGCGCCATGGAATAGCGCGTCTAGGGTGCATGGGTCGGCCAGAGCAAGGCAACCCAACGCAGTATGGGTTGAGGGCTTCGTCGTGTACGCCTAGGCACACGGCGACGTGATGGCTTGCGGGTTGCCCGAGAAAGGCACAACCACGCAGTTTGCCTGGTGGGCAGCGAGGTTTTCTCCTAAGGCACTTGGGGTCGAGCTGTGCGACATGACAGAGCGCATAGAGGGTCCACGGGTAAGCCAGAGCAGGCCACACCCACGCTTTAGCATCAAGCCTAGCGCAAATCACATACCTCAGCCTCGTCCCAACCTGTCGTTTCCCACCCTTCCCAATAATGTTTCATGGCTTAAAACACCAGACATTCCTGAGGGACACCTGTTGGGGGTCAAACTAGCATACATTTGGCCACATCACGACCCAAGCCGCTTCAGTGAACAATGTTGCATCCTAGAGTGCATCACCACCACACGCAAGGTTGAAGGCAAGGAACCTCGAGGGCCGGTGGGATGAACGAGCTAGGCAAAACCCACGCAGCATGGGATGAGGGCTCCATTGTGTGCACCTAGGCACAAGGCGCCACGATGGCAAACGCGTGGCCCGAGTAAGGCGCACCTGCCCAGTTTACCGGACACCGAGCTGTGCACCTAGGTACACGACATGGCGAGGACCTGCCGGTCGCCGAGCTAAGCACACCCAAGGAGTATGACATGTGTGCACCAAGGCGTGTGGCTAGGCACAACGCAACAATGGGCTCGAGCTTGCCAGAGCAGGGAACACCCGCGCGGTATGGGTGGTGAGCACTAAGTTGTGCGACTAGGCACAAAGCGTCGACGGTCCACAAGTCAACCGAGGCGAGGCACACACGTGCAGTATGCGTGGTGATCAATAAGCTGTTTGACTCGACACAATGCATCGAGGGACCACAAGTCCGCCGTGGTAAGGCACAACATTGCAGTATGGGTTGAGGGCTCCGCGGTGTGCGCCTAGGCACACGGTGCCGCGGAGGCGTAGGGGTTGCCCTATCAAGACACACCCACGCAGTTTGCCAGGTGGGCACCGAGGTGTGCGCCTAGGCATATGGCATCGCGAAGGAGTACGGGCTGACCGGCTAGGCACACCCACGCAGTATGCATGGTGGGCACCGAGGTGTGTGCCTACGCCCACGGTGGGATGAAGGCCAACGGGTTGCCTGAGCTGGGAACACCCGCGAGGTATGCCACCCGGGCAACGAGGTGTGCGCCACGGCATAGCGCGTCTAGGGTGCATGGGTCGGCCAGAGCAAGGCAACCCAACGCAGTACGGGTTGTGGGCCTCGTCGTGTAAGCCTAGGCACACGGCGACGTGATGGCTTGCGGCTTGCCCGAGCAAGGCACAACCACGCAGTTTTCCTGGTGGGCAGCTAGGTGTGCTCCTAGGCACGTGGCGTCGAGCTGTGCGACATGACAGAGCGCATCGTGGGTCCACGGTCAAGCCAAAACAGGCCACAACCACGCTTTCGCAGCATGCCTAGCACAAATCACATACCTCAGCCTCGTCCCAACCTGTTTCCCACCCTTCCCAATTATGTTTCATGGCTTAAAGCACCAGATATTCCTGAGTGACACCTGTTGGGGGTCATACTGGCATACAGTTGGCCTCATCACTACCCAAGCCACTTCAGTGCACAATATTGCATCATACAGTGCATCACCACCACGCGCAAGGTTGAAGGCAGGGAGCCTCGATGGCAGGTAGGATGAACGAGCTAGGCAAACCCACGCAACATGGGTTGAAGGCTCCATGGTGTGCACCTAGGCAAACGGTGCCACGATGGCATTCGCGTAGCCCGAGCAAGGCACACCTGCACAGTTTGCCTGGTGGACAACGAGGTGTGCACCTAGGTACACGGCATCGAGAGGGCCTGCCGGTCGCCGAGCTAAACACACCCAAGCAGTAAGACGTGTGAACTATGGTGTGTGGCTAGGCACAACGCAACAATAGGCTCCAGGTTGCCCGAGATAAGAACTCCCGCGCGGTATGGGTGGTGAACACTTAGCTCGGCGCTTGTGCCCAACGCGTTGACGGTCCACAAGTCAGCCGAGGCAAGGCACACCCGCGCAGTATGCGTTGTGAGCACTAAGCTGTTTGCCTCGGCACAACGAATCGAGGGACCACAAGTCTGCTGAGGTAAGGCACAACATTGCAGTATGGGTTGAGGGCTCCGCTGTGTGGGCCAAGGCACACGGTGCCGCGAAGGCACACGGGATGCCCCATCAAGACACACCCACGAAGTTTGCCAATTGGGCACCGAGGTGTTCGCAAAGGCAAAAGGCGTCGCGATAGTACGGGCTGACCGGCTGGGAAAACCCACGCGGTATGCCTGGTGGGCACCGAGGTGTGTGCTTAGACCCACGGTGGGATGAAGGCCAACAGTTTGCCTGAGCCGGGAACACCCGCGAGGTATGCCAGGAGAGCACCGAGGTGTGAGCCATGGAACAAGGCATCTAGGGTCCACGGGTCAGCCCGAACAAGGCCACCCCACGCAGTATGGGTTGAGAGCTTCGTCGTGTGCGACTAGGCACACGGCGACGTGATGCCTTGCGGGTTGCACGAGCAAGGCACAACCACGCAGTTTGACTGGTGGGCAGCTAGGTGTGCTCCTAGGCACGTGGCGTCGAGCTGTGCGACATGACGGAGCGCATCGTGGGTCCACGGTAAAGCCAAAGCAGGCCGCACCCATGCTTTGGCAGCACGCCAAGCACAAATCACATACCTCAGCCTCGTCCCGACCTGTTTGCCCACCCTTCCCAATTATGTTTCATGGCTTAAAACACCAGGCATTCCTGAGTGACACCCGTTGGGGGTCAAACTAGCATACGTTTGGCCTCAACACGACCCAAGCCAACTCGGTGCACAACGTTGCATCCTGGAGTGCATCACCACCACAAGCAAGGTTGAAGGCAGGGAGCCTCGAGGGGGGGTGGGACGAACGGGCTAGGCAAACCAACGCAACATGGGTTGAAGGCTCCATGGTGTGCACCTAGGCACACGGTGCCAAGATGGCGTTCGCGTAGCCAGAGCAAGGCACACCTGCACAGTTTGCCTGGTGTACACCGAGGTGTGCACCTAGGTACACGGCATCGAGAGGGCCTGCCGGTCGCCGAGCTAAGCACACCCAAGCAAGTATGCCATGTGTGGACTAAGGTGTGTGGCTAGGCACAACGGAACGATGGGCTCCAGGTTGCCCGAGATGAGAACACCCGCTCGGTATGGGTGGTGAGCACTGAGCCGAGCGCCTGGGCACAATGCGTCCACGGCATACAAGTCAGCCGAGGCAAGGCACACCCATGCAGTACGTGTGGTGAGCACTAAGCTGTTTGCCTCGGCGCAACGCATCGAGGGACCACAAGTCTGCTGACGTGAGGCACAGCATTGCAGTATGGGTCGAGGGATCCGCGGTGTGCGCCGAGGCACAAGGTGCGGCGGAGGCATACGGGTTGCCCCATGAAGGCACACCCACGCCATTCGCCAGGTGGGCACCAAGGTGTGCGCCTAGGCATCGCGAAGGAGTACGGGCTGACCGCCTAGGCACACCCACGCAGTGTGCCTGGTGGTCACCGTGGTGTGTGCCTAGGCCCTCGGTGGGATGAAGGCCAACGGTTTGCCTGAGCTGGGAACACCCGCGAGGTATGCCAGGAGAGCACCGAGGTGTGAGCCATGGAACAAGGCATCTAGGGTCCACGGGTCAGCCCGAACAAGGCAACCCCACGCAGTATGGGTTGAGGGCTTCGTCCATTGCGCCTAGGCACACGGCGACGTGATGGCTTGCGGGTTCCCCGAGCAAGGCACAACCACGCAGTTTGCCTGGTGGGCAGCTAGGTGTGCTCCTAGGCACGTGGCGTCGAGCTGTGCGACATGACAGAGCGCATCGTGGGTCCACGGTAAAGCCAAAGCAGGCCGCACCCATGCTTTGGCAGCACGCCAAGCACAAATCACATACCTCAGCCTCGTCCCAACCTGTTTGCCCACCCTTCCCAATTATGTTTCACGGCTTAAAACACCAGACATTCCTGAGTGACACCCGTTGGGGGTCAAACTAGCATACGTTTGGCCTCAACACGACCCAAGCCAACTCAGTGCACAACGTTGCATCCTGGAGTGCATCACCACCACAAGCAAGGTTGAAGGCAGGGAGCCTCGAGGGGGGGTGGGACGAACGGGCTAGGCAAACCAACGCAACATGGGTTGAAGGCTCCATGGTGTGCACCTAGGCACACGGTGCCAAGATGGCATTCGCGTAGCCCGAGCAAGGCACACCTGCACAGTTTGCCTGGTGGACACCGAGGTGTGCACCTAGGTACACGGCATCGGGAGGGCCTGCCGGTCGCCGAGCTAAGCACACCCAAGCAGTATGCCATGTGTGCACTAAGGTGTGTGGCTAGGCACAACGCAACGAAGGGATCCAGGTTGCTCGAGATGAGAACACCCGCTCGGTATGGGTGGTGAGCACTAAAGCCGAGCGCCTGGGCACAATGCGTCCACGGCATAAGAGTCAGCCGAGGCAAGGCAAACCCATGCAGTATGCGTGGTGAGCACTAAGCTGTTTGCCTCGGCGCAACGCATCGAGGGACCACAAGTCTGCTGACGTAAGGCACAACATTGCTCTGTGGGTTGAGGGATCCGCGGTGTGCGTCGAGGCACAAGGTGCCGCAAAGGCATACGGGTTGCCCCATCAAGGCACACCCACGCCATTCGCCGGGTGGGCACCAAGGTGTGCGCCTAGGCATCGCGAAGGAGTACGGGCTGACCGCCTAGGCACACCCACACAGTGTGCCTGGTGGTCACCGAGGTGTGTGCTTAGGCCCTCGGTGGGATGAAGGCCAACGGTTTGCCTGAGCTGAGAACACCCGCGAGGTATGCCAGGTGGGCACTGAGGTGTGCGTCATGGAACAACGCATCTAGGGTCCATAGGTCAGCCCGAACAAGGCAACCCCACGAAGTTTGGGTGGAGGGCTTCATCGTGAGCGCCTAGGCACACGACGACGTGATGGCTTGCAGGTTGCCCGAGCAAGGCACAACCACGCAGTTTGCCAGGTGGGCAACGAGCTGTGCGACTTGACAGAGCGCATCGAGGGTCCACAGGTAAGCCAGAGCGGGCCAGACCCACGCTTTGGCAGCACGCCTAGCTCAAATCACATACCTCAGCCTCGTCCCAACCTGTTGCCCACCCTTCCCAATTATGTTTCATAGCTTAAAACACCAGACTTTCCTGAGTGACTTCTGGTGGGGGTCAAACTAGCATACATTTGGCCTCAACACGACCCAAGCCACCTCAGTGCACAATGTTGCATCCTGGAGTGCATCACCACCACACGCAAGGTTGAAGGCAGGGAGCCTAGAGGGCAGGTGGGACGAACGAGCTAGGCAAACCCACGCAAGATGGGTTGAAAGCTCCATGGTGTGCACCTAGGCACACGGTGCCAAGATGGCATTCGCGTAGCCCGAGCAAGGCACACCTGCACAGTTTGCCTGGTGGACACCGAGGTGTGCACCTAGGTACACGGCATCGAGAGGGCCTGCCGGTCGCCGAGCTAAGCACACCCAAGCAGTATGCCATGTGTGCACTAAGGTGTGTGGCTAGGCACAACGCAACGATGGGCTCCAGGTTGCCCGAGATGAGAACACCCGCTCGGTATGGGTGGTGAGCACCGAGCCGAGCGCCTGGGCACAATGCGTACCCGGCATACAAGTCAGCCGAGGCAAGGCACACCCAGGCAGTATGCGTGGTGAGCACTAAGCTGTTTGCCTTGGCGCAACGCATCGAGGGACCACAAGTCTGCTGACGTGAGGCACAACATTGCAGTATGGGTTAAGGGATCCGTGGTGTGTGCCTAGGCACAGGGTGCCGCGGAGGCATACGGGTTGCCCCAGCAAGGCTCACCCACGCAGTTCGCCAGGTGGGCACCAAGGTGTGCGCCAAGGCAATAGGCATCGCGAAGGAGTACGGGCTGACCGGCCAGGCACACCCACTCAGTATGCCTGGTGGTCACCGAGGTGTGTGCCTAGGCCCTCGGTGGGATGAAGGCCAACGGGTTGCCTGAGCTGAAAACACCCGCGAGGTATGCCAGGTGGGCACTGAGGTGTGCGTCATGGAATAGCGCATCTAGGGTCCATAGGTCAGCCCGAACAAGGCAACCCCACGAAGTTTAGGTTGGGGGCTTCATCGTGTGTGCCTAGGCACACGGCGACGTGATGGCTTGAAGTTTGCGCGAGCAAGGCACAACCACGCAGTTTGCCAGGGGGGCAGCGAGGTGTGCTCTTATGCACGTGGGGACGAGCTGTGCGACTTGACAGAGCGCATCGAGGGTCCACAGGTAAGCCAGAGAAGGACACACCCACGCATTGGCAGCACGCCTAGCTCAAATCACATACCTCAGCCTCGTCCCAACCTGTTGCCCACCCTTCCCAATTATGTTTCATAGCTTAAAACGCCAGACTTTCCTGAGTGACTTCTGGTGGGGGTCAAACTAGCATACATTTGGCCTCAACAAGACCCAAGCCACCTCAGTGCACAATGTTGCATCCTGGAGTGCATCACCACCACACGCAAGGTTGAAGGCAGGGAGCCTAGAGGGCAGGTGGGACGAACGAGCTAGGCAAACCCACGCAAGATGGGTTGAAAGCTCCATGGTGTGCACCTAGGCACACGGTGCCAAGATGGCATTCGCGTAGCCCGAGCAAGGCACACCTGCACAGTTTGCCTGGTGGACACCGAGGTGTGCACCTAGGTACACGGCATCGAGAGGGCCTGCCGGTCGCCGAGCTAAGCACACCCAAGCAGTATGCCATGTGTGCACTAAGGTGTGTGGCTAGGCACAACGCAACGATGGGCTCCAGGTTGCCCGAGATGAGAACACCCGCTCGGTATGGGTGGTGAGCACCGAGCCGAGCGCCTGGGCACAATGCGTACCCGGCATACAAGTCAGCCGAGGCAAGGCACACCCAGGCAGTATGCGTGGTGAGCACTAAGCTGTTTGCCTTGGCGCAACGCATCGAGGGACCACAAGTCTGCTGACGTGAGGCACAACATTGCAGTATGGGTTGAGGGATCCGTGGTGTGTGCCTAGGCACAGGGTGCCGCGGAGGCATACGGGTTGCCCCAGCAAGGCTCACCCACGCAGTTCGCCAGGTGGGCACCAAGGTGTGCGCCAAGGCAAAAGGCATCGCGAAGGAGTACGGGCTGACCGGCCAGGCACACCCACTCAGTATGCCTGGTGGTCACCGAGGTGTGTGCCTAGGCCCTCGGTGGGATGAAGGCCAACGGGTTGCCTGAGCTGAAAACACCCGCGAGGTATGCCAGGTGGGCACTGAGGTGTGCGTCATGGAACAGCGCATCTAGGGTCCATAGGTCAGCCCGAACAAGGCAACCCCACGAAGTTTAGGTTGGGGGCTTCATCGTGTGTGCCTAGGCACACGGCGACGTGATGGCTTGAAGTTTGCCCGAGCAAGGCACAACCACGCAGTTTGCCAGGGGGGCAGCGAGGTGTGCTCTTATGCACGTGGGGACGAGCTGTGCGACTTGACAGAGCGCATCGAGGGTCCACAGGTAAGCCAGAGAAGGACACACCCACGCATTGGCAGCACGCCTAGCTCAAATCACATACCTCAGCCTCGTCCCAACCTGTTGCCCACCCTTCCCAATTATGTTTCATAGCTTAAAACACCAGACATTCCTGAGTGACTTCTGGTGGGGGTCAAACTAGCATACATTTGGCCTCAACACGACCCAAGCCACCTCAGTGCACAATGTTGCATCCTGGAGTGCATCACCACCACACGCAAGGTTGAAGGCAGGGAGCCTAGAGGGCAGGTGGGACGAACGAGCTAGGCAAACCCACGCAAGATGGGTTGAAAGCTCCATGGTGTGCACCTAGGCACACGGTGCCAAGATGGCATTCGCGTAGCCCGAGCAAGGCACACCTGCACAGTTTGCCTGGTGGACACCGAGGTGTGCACCTAGGTACACGGCATCGAGAGGGCCTGCCGGTCGCCGAGCTAAGCACACCCAAGCAGTATGCCATGTGTGCACTAAGGTGTGTGGCTAGGCACAACGCAACGATGGGCTCCAGGTTGCCCGAGATGAGAACACCCGCTCGGTATGGGTGGTGAGCACCGAGCCGAGCGCCTGGGCACAATGCGTACCCGGCATACAAGTCAGCCGAGGCAAGGCACACCCAGGCAGTATGCGTGGTGAGCACTAAGCTGTTTGCCTTGGCGCAACGCATCGAGGGACCACAAGTCTGCTGACGTGAGGCACAACATTGCAGTATGGGTTGAGGGATCCGTGGTGTGTGCCTAGGCACAGGGTGCCGCGGAGGCATACGGGTTGCCCCAGCAAGGCTCACCCACGCAGTTCGCCAGGTGGGCACCAAGGTGTGCGCCAAGGCAAAAGGCATCGCGAAGGAGTACGGGCTGACCGGCCAGGCACACCCACTCAGTATGCCTGGTGGTCACCGAGGTGTGTGCCTAGGCCCTCGGTGGGATGAAGGCCAACGGGTTGCCTGAGCTGAAAACACCCGCGAGGTATGCCAGGTGGGCACTGAGGTGTGCGTCATGGAACAGCGCATCTAGGGTCCATAGGTCAGCCCGAACAAGGCAACCCCACGAAGTTTAGGTTGAGGGCTTCATCGTGTGTGCCTAGGCACACGGCGACGTGATGGCTTGAGGTTTGCCCGAGCAAGGCACAACCACGCAGTTTGCCAGGGGGGCAGCGAGGTGTGCTCTTATGCACGTGGCGACGAGCTGTGCGACTTGACAGAGCGCATCGAGGGTCCACAGGTAAGCAAGAGAAGGACACACCCACGCATTGGCAGCACGCCTAGCTTAAATCACATACCTCAGCCTCGTCCCAACCTGTTGCCCACCCTTCCCAATTATGTTTCATAGCTTAAAACACCAGACATTCCTGAGTGACTTCTGGTGGGGGTCAAACTAGCATACATTTGGCCTCAACACGACCCAAGCCACCTCAGTGCACAATGTTGCATCCTGGAGTGCATCACCACCACACGCAAGGTTGAAGGCAGGGAGCCTAGAGGGCAGGTGGGACGAACGAGCTAGGCAAACCCACGCAAGATGGGTTGAAAGCTCCATGGTGTGCACCTAGGCACACGGTGCCAAGATGGCATTCGAGTAGCCCGAGCAAGGCACACCTGCACAGTTTGCCTGGTGGACACCGAGGTGTGAACCTAGGTACACGACGTCGGGAGGGCCTGCCGGTCGCCGAGCTAAGCACACCCAAGCAGTATGCCATGTGTGCACTATGGTGTGTGGCTAGGCAGAACGCAACAATGGGCTCCAGGTTGCCCGAGATGAGAACACCCAATCGGCATGGGTGGTGAGCACTACGCACAGCGCCTGGGCACAATGCGTCCACGGCATACAAGTCAGCCGAGGCAATGCACACCCATGCAGTATGCGTGGTGAGCACTAAGCTGTTTGCCTCGGCGCAACGCAACGAGGGACCACAAGTCTACTGACGTAAGGCACAACATTGCAGTATGGGTTGAGGGATCCGCGGTGTGTGCTTAGGCACAAGGTGCCACGGAGGCATACGGGTTGCCCCATCAAGGCACACCCACGCAGTTTGCCTTCCGTGCCACGGAGGCATACGGGTTGCCCCATCAAGGCACACCCACGCAGTTTGCCTGAAGGGCACCAAGGTGTGCCGCTAGGCAAAAGGCATCGCGAAGGAGTACGGGCTGACTGGCTAGGCACACCCACGCAGTTTGCCTGGTGGTCACCGAGGTGTGTACCTAGGCTCTCGGTGGGATGAAGGCCAACGGGTTGCCTGAGCTGAGAACACCGGCGAGGTATGCCAGGTGGGCACTGAGGTGTGCGTCATGGAACAGCGCATCTAGGGTCCATAGGTCGGCCCGAACAAGGCAACCTTACGTAGTTTGGGTTGAGCTCTTCATCGTGTGCGCCTAGGCACACGGCGACGTGATGGCTTGCAGGTTGCCCGAACAAGGCACAACCACGCAGTTTGCCAGGTGGGCAGCGAGGTGTGCTCCTATGCACGTGGCGACGAGCTGTGCGACTTAACAGAGCACATCTAGGCAGCATGCCTAGCACAAATCACATACCTCAGCCTCGTCCCAACCTGTTTCCCACCCTTCCCAATTATGTTTCATGGCTTAAAACAACAGACATTCCTGAGTGACACCTGTTGGGGGTCAAACTAGCATATATTTGGCCTCAACACGACCCAAACCACCTCAGTGCACAATGTTGCATCTTGGAGTGCATCACCACCACACGCAAGGTTGAAGGCAAGGAGGCTCCAGGGCCGGTGGGATGAACGAGCTAGGCAAAACCACGTAGCATGGGTTGAGGGCTCCATGGTGTGCACCTAGGCACATGGTGCAACGATGGCATAAGCGTAGCCCGAGCAAGGTACACCAGCACAGTTTGCCTGGTGGACACCGAGGTGTGCACCTAGGTACACGGCATCGCGAGGGCCTGTCAGTCGCCGAGCTAGGCACACCCAAGCAATATGCCATACGTGCACCAAGGTGTGTGCCTAGGCACAACGCAACAATGGCCTCCAGGTTGCCCGAGATGAGAACACCCGCGCAGTATGGGTGGTGAGCACTAAGCCGAGCGCCTGGGCACAATGCGTCCACGACATACAAGTCAGTCGAGGCAAGGCACACCCATGCAGTATGCGTGGTGAGCACTAAGCTGTTTGCCTCGGCGAAACGCATCGAGGGACCACAAGTCTGCTGAGGAAGGGCGCAACATTACCGTATGGGTTGAGGGCTCCGCGGTGAGCGCCTAGGCACACGGTGCCGCGGAGGCTTACGGGTTGCCCCATCAAGACACACCCACGTAGTTTGCAAGTTGGGCACCGAGGTGATTGTCAAGGCAAAAGGCGTCGCGAAGGAGTACAGCCTGACTGGCTGGGCAGACCCACGTAGTATGCCTGAAGGGGCACCGGGGTGTGCTAGGGCAGACCCACGCGGTATGTCTGAAGGGGAATCGAGTTGGGCGTCGAGTCCCACCGTGCCGCGAGTGCCTCCGGCTAGCCCGAGTGGGTCGCGGGTGGACGGACGACGGGACTCGGGGAGGGGCGGCTCGAGACGGGTCCATCGAAGGCAACTTGAGGGGGCCTCCCCATCCCCCTCAAGTATGTTTTAAGGCTTAAAACACGAGAATTTCCTGGGTGGCACCTGATGGGGCAGAACTGGCATACGGTCCCCCCGTGCACTACCCCCACCACCTGGTTGCACCGCGATGCCTGCCTGGGTGCATCACCACAGGCAAGGCCGAAGGCATGGGGCCTCGGCGGGATGCCCGAGCTAGGAAGACCCACGCACCATGGTCGGCGGGCATCGGGTTGGGCGTCGAGTCCCACCGTGCCGCGAGTGCCTCCGGCTAGCCCGAGCATGGCGCACCCGCGCCGTGTGGGTCGAGGTCCCCGCGGTGGACTGCGGGTTGTGGGCAGACTCGAGCTCGGTGAACCCACCGCGGTGCGCGCGTGCGTGCGTCGTGCCTAAGTGCCTAAGTGCCGTGTGCCGTGTGCGCTTTGCGCGTCGCGTGCGTGCGCGCGCGCGTGTGCGCGCACGGTTTTTTTATGGCCGTTTTGCGGCTCCCCGGTCCGGCCACGGGGTGCTGAGATGGGTCATAGCGGGTCGCGGGTGGACGGACGACGGGACTCGGGGAGGGGCGGCTCGAGACGGGTCCATCGAAGGCAACTTGAGGGGGCCTCCCCATCCCCCTCAAGTATGTTTTAAGGCTTAAAACACGAGAATTTCCTGGGTGGCACCTGATGGGGCAGAACTGGCATACGGTCCCCCCGTGCACTACCCCCACCACCTGGTTGCACCGCGATGCCTGCCTGGGTGCATCACCACAGGCAAGGCCGAAGGCATGGGGCCTCGGCGGGATGCCCGAGCTAGGAAGACCCACGCACCATGGTCGGCGGGCATCGGGTTGGGCGTCGAGTCCCACCGTGCCGCGAGTGCCTCCGGGTAGCCCGAGCATGGCGCACCCGCGCCGTGTGGGTCGAGGTCCCCGCGGTGGACTGCGGGTTGTGGGCAGACTCGAGCTCGGTGAACCCACCGCGGTGCGCGCGTGCGTGCGTCGTGCCAAAGTGCCTAAGTGCCTAAGTGCCGTGTGCGCTTTGCGCGTCGCGTGCGTGCGCGTCGCGTGCGTGCGCGCGCGCGTGTGCGCGCGCGGTTTTTTTATGGCCGTTTTGCGGCTCCCGGTCCGGCCACGGGGTGCTGAGATGGGTCATAGCGGGTCGCGGGTGGACGGACGACGGGACTCGGGGAGGGGCGGCTCGAGACGGGTCCATCGAAGGCAACTTGAGGGGGCCTCCCCATCCCCCT
>NC_142336.1:18133696-18148696 GCF_054954075.1 Amborella trichopoda
AGCCAAAGCAGGCCCACACCGACGCGTTGGCATGACGCCTTACCCAAATCACGTACCTCAGCCTCGTCCCAACCTGGTGCCCAACCTTCCCAATTATGTTTCATGGCTTAAAACACCTGACATTCCTGAGTGACACCTGTTGGGTGTCAAACTAACCCACATCTGGCCTCATCACGACCCATACCACCTAAATGCACAATGTTGCATCCTTGGGTGCCTCACCACCACACGAAAGGTTGAAGGCAAGGAGCCTCGAGGGCCGGCGGGATGAACGAGCAATGCAAACCCACGCAGCATATGTTGAGGGCCCCATTGTGTGCACCTAGGCACACGGTGCCACGTTGGCCTACGCGTAGCCCGAGCAAGGCAAACCCGCACAGTTTTGCTGGTGGACGCCGAGGTGTGCACCTAGGTACACGGCATCGTGAAGCCCTGCCGGTCGCCGAGATAGGGACACCCAAAATGTACGCCTGGTGTGCTCGCAGGTGGGTGCCTAGGCACAACGAAACAAGGGCCTCCAAGTTGCCCGAGCTGGGAACACCCGCGCGGTATGGGTGGCGAGCATTAAGCTGTGCGCCTAGGCACAATGCATCAACGGTCCACAAGTACGCCGAGACGAGGCACACCCGTGCAGTATGCGTCGTGAGCACTAAGTTATGTGCCTCGGCACAACGCATCGAGGGACCACAAGTCAGCCGAGGTAAGGAAAACCATTGGAGTATGGGATGAGGGCTCCGCGGTGTGCGCCTAGGACCACGGCGCCGCGGAGGCGTGAGGGTTGCCCCATCAAGTCACACCCACGCAGTTTGCAAGGTGGACACCGAGGTATGCGCCTAGGCAAACGGGGTCGCGAAGGAGAACGGGCTGACCGGCTAGGCACACCCACGCAGTATGCCTGGTGGGCACCGAGGTGCGTGCCTAGGCCCACGGTGGGATGAAGGCCAACGGGTTGCCTGAGCTGGGAACACCCACGAGGAATGCCAGGTGGGCACCGAGGTGTGCGCCTTGGAACAGCGCATCTAGGGTCCACGGGTCAGCCCGAGCAAGGCAACCCCACGCAGTATGGGTTGAGAGCTTCGTCGTGTGCGCCTAGGCACCACGGCGACGTGATGGCTTGCGGGTTGCCCGAGCAAGGCCAAACCACGCAGTTTGCCTGGTGGGTAGCGAGGTGTGCTCCTAGGCACGTGGCGTCGAGCTGTGCGACTTGACTGAGCGCATCGAGGGTCCACGGGTAAGCCAGAGCAGCCCACAACCACGCTTTGGCAGCACGCCTAACACAAATCACATAACTCAGCCTCGTCCCAACCTGTTGCCCACCCTTCCCAATTATGTTTCATGGCTTAAAACACCGGACATTCCTGAGCAATACCTGTTGGGGGTCAAACTGGCATACATTTGGCCTCATCACGACCCCAGCCACTTCAGTGCATAATGTTGCATCCTAGGGTGCATCACCACCACACTCAAGGTTGAAGGCAGGGAACCCTCGAGGGCCGGTGGGATGAATGAGCAAGGCAAACCCACGCAGCATGGGTTGAGGGCTCCATGGTGTGCACCTGGGCACACTGTGCCACGTTGGCCTCTACTCGTAGCCCGAGCAAGGCACAACAGCACAGTTTGCCTGGTGGGCACGGAGGTGTGCACCTAAGTACACGGCATCGCGAGGGCCTATCGGGCGCCGAGCAAGGCACACCCAAGCAGTATGCCATGTGTGCACCAAGCGGTGTGCCTATGCACAACGCAACAATGGGCTCCAGGTTGCCGGAGCTGGGAACACCCGCGCGGTATGGGTGGTGAGCACTAACATGTGCGCCTAGGCAAAATGGGTCGACGGTCCACGAGTCAGCCGAGGCGAGGCACACACGTGCAGTATGCGTGGTGAGCAATAAGCTGTTTGCCTCGGCACAATGCATGGAGGGACCACAAATCTGCCGAGGTAAGGCACAACATTGCAGTATGGGTTGAGGGCTCCGCGGTGTGCGCATAGGCACACGGTGCCGCGGAGGCGTACGGGTCGCCCTATCAAGACACACCCGCGCAGTTTGCCAGGTGGGCACCGAGGTGTGCGCCTAGGCAAAGGGCGTCGCGAAGGAGTACGGGCTGACCCGCTAGGCACACCCACGCAGTATGCCTGGTCGGAACCGAGGTGGGTGCCTAGGCCCGAGGTGGGATGAAGGCCAACGGGTTGCCTGCGCTGGGAACACCCGCGAGGTATGCCACGTGGGCACCGAGGTGTGCGCCATGGAATAGCGCGTCTAGGGTGCATGGGTCGGCCAGAGCAAGGCAACCCAACGCAGTATGGGTTGAGGGCTTCGTCGTGTACGCCTAGGCACACGGCGACGTGATGGCTTGCGGGTTGCCCGAGAAAGGCACAACCACGCAGTTTGCCTGGTGGGCAGCGAGGTTTTCTCCTAAGGCACGTGGGGTCGAGCTGTGCGACATGACAGAGCGCATAGAGGGTCCACGGGTAAGCCAGAGCAGGCCACACCCACGCTTTAGCATCAAGCCTAGCGCAAATCACATACCTCAGCCTCGTCCCAACCTGTCGTTTCCCACCCTTCCCAATAATGTTTCATGGCTTAAAACACCAGACATTCCTGAGGGACACCTGTTGGGGGTCAAACTAGCATACATTTGGCCACATCACGACCCAAGCCGCTTCAGTGAACAATGTTGCATCCTAGAGTGCATCACCACCACACGCAAGGTTGAAGGCAGGGAACCTCGAGGGCCGGTGGGATGAACGAGCTAGGCAAAACCCACGCAGCATGGGATGAGGGCTCCATTGTGTGCACCTAGGCACAAGGCGCCACGATGGCAAACGCGTGGCCCGAGTAAGGCGCACCTGCCCAGTTTACCGGACACCGAGCTGTGCACCTAGGTACACGACATGGCGAGGACCTGCCGGTCGCCGAGCTAAGCACACCCAAGGAGTATGACATGTGTGCACCAAGGCGTGTGGCTAGGCACAACGCAACAATGGGCTCGAGGTTGCCAGAGCAGGGAACACCCGCGCGGTATGGGTGGTGAGCACTAAGTTGTGCGACTAGGCACAAAGCGTCGACGGTCCACAAGTCAACCGAGGCGAGGCACACACGTGCAGTATGCGTGGTGATCAATAAGCTGTTTGACTCGACACAATGCATCGAGGGACCACAAGTCTGCCGTGGTAAGGCACAACATTGCAGTATGGGTTGAGGGCTCCGCGGTGTGCGCCTAGGCACACGGTGCCGCGGAGGCGTAGGGGTTGCCCTATCAAGACACACCCACGCAGTTTGCCAGGTGGGCACCGAGGTGTGCGCCTAGGCATATGGCATCGCGAAGGAGTACGGGCTGACCGGCTAGGCACACCCACGCAGTATGCATGGTGGGCACCGAGGTGTGTGCCTACGCCCACGGTGGGATGAAGGCCAACGGGTTGCCTGAGCTGGGAACACCCGCGAGGTATGCCACCCGGGCAACGAGGTGGGCGCCACGGCATAGCGCGTCTAGGGTGCATGGGTCGGCCAGAGCAAGGCAACCCAACGCAGTACGGGTTGTGGGCCTCGTCGTGTAAGCCTAGGCACACGGCGACGTGATGGCTTGCGGCTTGCCCGAGCAAGGCACAACCACGCAGTTTTCCTGGTGGGCAGCTAGGTGTGCTCCTAGGCACGTGGCGTCGAGCTGTGCGACATGACAGAGCGCATCGTGGGTCCACGGTCAAGCCAAAACAGGCCACAACCACGCTTTCGCAGCATGCCTAGCACAAATCACATACCTCAGCCTCGTCCCAACCTGTTTCCCACCCTTCCCAATTATGTTTCATGGCTTAAAGCACCAGATATTCCTGAGTGACACCTGTTGGGGGTCATACTGGCATACAGTTGGCCTCATCACTACCCAAGCCACTTCAGTGCACAATATTGCATCATACAGTGCATCACCACCACGCGCAAGGTTGAAGGCAGGGAGCCTCGATGGCAGGTAGGATGAACGAGCTAGGCAAACCCACGCAACATGGGTTGAAGGCTCCATGGTGTGCACCTAGGCAAACGGTGCCACGATGGCATTCGCGTAGCCCGAGCAAGGCACACCTGCACAGTTTGCCTGGTGGACAACGAGGTGTGCACCTAGGTACACGGCATCGAGAGGGCCTGCCGGTCGCCGAGCTAAACACACCCAAGCAGTAAGACGTGTGAACTATGGTGTGTGGCTAGGCACAACGCAACAATAGGCTCCAGGTTGCCCGAGATAAGAACTCCCGCGCGGTATGGGTGGTGAACACTTAGCTCGGCGCTTGTGCCCAACGCGTTGACGGTCCACAAGTCAGCCGAGGCAAGGCACACCCGCGCAGTATGCGTTGTGAGCACTAAGCTGTTTGCCTCGGCACAACGCATCGAGGGACCACAAGTCTGCTGAGGTAAGGCACAACATTGCAGTATGGGTTGAGGGCTCCGCTGTGTGGGCCAAGGCACACGGTGCCGCGAAGGCACACGGGATGCCCCATCAAGACACACCCACGAAGTTTGCCAATTGGGCACCGAGGTGTTCGCAAAGGCAAAAGGCGTCGCGATAGTACGGGCTGACCGGCTGGGAAAACCCACGCGGTATGCCTGGTGGGCACCGAGGTGTGTGCTTAGACCCACGGTGGGATGAAGGCCAACAGTTTGCCTGAGCCGGGAACACCCGCGAGGTATGCCAGGAGAGCACCGAGGTGTGAGCCATGGAACAAGGCATCTAGGGTCCACGGGTCAGCCCGAACAAGGCCACCCCACGCAGTATGGGTTGAGAGCTTCGTCGTGTGCGACTAGGCACACGGCGACGTGATGCCTTGCGGGTTGCACGAGCAAGGCACAACCACGCAGTTTGACTGGTGGGCAGCTAGGTGTGCTCCTAGGCACGTGGCGTCGAGCTGTGCGACATGACGGAGCGCATCGTGGGTCCACGGTAAAGCCAAAGCAGGCCGCACCCATGCTTTGGCAGCACGCCAAGCACAAATCACATACCTCAGCCTCGTCCCGACCTGTTTGCCCACCCTTCCCAATTATGTTTCATGGCTTAAAACACCAGGCATTCCTGAGTGACACCCGTTGGGGGTCAAACTAGCATACGTTTGGCCTCAACACGACCCAAGCCAACTCGGTGCACAACGTTGCATCCTGGAGTGCATCACCACCACAAGCAAGGTTGAAGGCAGGGAGCCTCGAGGGGGGGTGGGACGAACGGGCTAGGCAAACCAACGCAACATGGGTTGAAGGCTCCATGGTGTGCACCTAGGCACACGGTGCCAAGATGGCGTTCGCGTAGCCAGAGCAAGGCACACCTGCACAGTTTGCCTGGTGTACACCGAGGTGTGCACCTAGGTACACGGCATCGAGAGGGCCTGCCGGTCGCCGAGCTAAGCACACCCAAGCAAGTATGCCATGTGTGGACTAAGGTGTGTGGCTAGGCACAACGGAACGATGGGCTCCAGGTTGCCCGAGATGAGAACACCCGCTCGGTATGGGTGGTGAGCACTGAGCCGAGCGCCTGGGCACAATGCGTCCACGGCATACAAGTCAGCCGAGGCAAGGCACACCCATGCAGTACGTGTGGTGAGCACTAAGCTGTTTGCCTCGGCGCAACGCATCGAGGGACCACAAGTCTGCTGACGTGAGGCACAGCATTGCAGTATGGGTCGAGGGATCCGCGGTGTGCGCCGAGGCACAAGGTGCGGCGGAGGCATACGGGTTGCCCCATGAAGGCACACCCACGCCATTAGCCAGGTGGGCACCAAGGTGTGCGCCTAGGCATCGCGAAGGAGTACGGGCTGACCGCCTAGGCACACCCACGCAGTGTGCCTGGTGGTCACCGTGGTGTGTGCCTAGGCCCTCGGTGGGATGAAGGCCAACGGTTTGCCTGAGCTGGGAACACCCGCGAGGTATGCCAGGAGAGCACCGAGGTGTGAGCCATGGAACAAGGCATCTAGGGTCCACGGGTCAGCCCGAACAAGGCAACCCCACGCAGTATGGGTTGAGGGCTTCGTCCATTGCGCCTAGGCACACGGCGACGTGATGGCTTGCGGGTTCCCCGAGCAAGGCACAACCACGCAGTTTGCCTGGTGGGCAGCTAGGTGTGCTCCTAGGCACGTGGCGTCGAGCTGTGCGACATGACAGAGCGCATCGTGGGTCCACGGTAAAGCCAAAGCAGGCCGCACCCATGCTTTGGCAGCACGCCAAGCACAAATCACATACCTCAGCCTCGTCCCAACCTGTTTGCCCACCCTTCCCAATTATGTTTCACGGCTTAAAACACCAGACATTCCTGAGTGACACCCGTTGGGGGTCAAACTAACATACGTTTGGCCTCAACACGACCCAAGCCAACTCAGTGCACAACGTTGCATCCTGGAGTGCATCACCACCACAAGCAAGGTTGAAGGCAGGGAGCCTCGAGGGGGGGTGGGACGAACGGGCTAGGCAAACCAACGCAACATGGGTTGAAGGCTCCATGGTGTGCACCTAGGCACACGGTGCCAAGATGGCATTCGCGTAGCCCGAGCAAGGCACACCTGCACAGTTTGCCTGGTGGACACCGAGGTGTGCACCTAGGTACACGGCATCGGGAGGGCCTGCCGGTCGCTGAGCTAAGCACACCCAAGCAGTATGCCATGTGTGCACTAAGGTGTGTGGCTAGGCACAACGCAACGAAGGGATCCAGGTTGCTCGAGATGAGAACACCCGCTCGGTATGGGTGGTGAGCACTAAAGCCGAGCGCCTGGGCACAATGCGTCCACGGCATAAGAGTCAGCCGAGGCAAGGCAAACCCATGCAGTATGCGTGGTGAGCACTAAGCTGTTTGCCTCGGCGCAACGCATCGAAGGACCACAAGTCTGCTGACGTAAGGCACAACATTGCTGTGTGGGTTGAGGGATCCGCGGTGTGCGTCGAGGCACAAGGTGCCGCAAAGGCATACGGGTTGCCCCATCAAGGCACACCCACGCCATTCGCCGGGTGGGCACCAAGGTGTGCGCCTAGGCATCGCGAAGGAGTACGGGCTGACCGCCTAGGCACACCCACACAGTGTGCCTGGTGGTCACCGAGGTGTGTGCTTAGGCCCTCGGTGGGATGAAGGCCAACGGTTTGCCTGAGCTGAGAACACCCGCGAGGTATGCCAGGTGGGCACTGAGGTGTGCGTCATGGAACAACGCATCTAGGGTCCATAGGTCAGCCCGAACAAGGCAACCCCACGAAGTTTGGGTGGAGGGCTTCATCGTGAGCGCCTAGGCACACGACGACGTGATGGCTTGCAGGTTGCCCGAGCAAGGCACAACCACGCAGTTTGCCAGGTGGGCAACGAGCTGTGCGACTTGACAGAGCGCATCGAGGGTCCACAGGTAAGCCAGAGCGGGCCAGACCCACGCTTTGGCAGCACGCCTAGCTCAAATCACATACCTCAGCCTCGTCCCAACCTGTTGCCCACCCTTCCCAATTATGTTTCATAGCTTAAAACACCAGACTTTCCTGAGTGACTTCTGGTGGGGGTCAAACTAGCATACATTTGGCCTCAACACGACCCAAGCCACCTCAGTGCACAATGTTGCATCCTGGAGTGCATCACCACCACACGCAAGGTTGAAGGCAGGGAGCCTAGAGGGCAGGTGGGACGAACGAGCTAGGCAAACCCACGCAAGATGGGTTGAAAGCTCCATGGTGTGCACCTAGGCACACGGTGCCAAGATGGCATTCGCGTAGCCCGAGCAAGGCACACCTGCACAGTTTGCCTGGTGGACACCGAGGTGTGCACCTAGGTACACGGCATCGAGAGGGCCTGCCGGTCGCCGAGCTAAGCACACCCAAGCAGTATGCCATGTGTGCACTAAGGTGTGTGGCTAGGCACAACGCAACGATGGGCTCCAGGTTGCCCGAGATGAGAACACCCGCTCGGTATGGGTGGTGAGCACCGAGCCGAGCGCCTGGGCACAATGCGTACCCGGCATACAAGTCAGCCGAGGCAAGGCACACCCAGGCAGTATGCGTGGTGAGCACTAAGCTGTTTGCCTTGGCGCAACGCATCGAGGGACCACAAGTCTGCTGACGTGAGGCACAACATTGCAGTATGGGTTAAGGGATCCGTGGTGTGTGCCTAGGCACAGGGTGCCGCGGAGGCATACGGGTTGCCCCAGCAAGGCTCACCCACGCAGTTCGCCAGGTGGGCACCAAGGTGTGCGCCAAGGCAATAGGCATCGCGAAGGAGTACGGGCTGACCGGCCAGGCACACCCACTCAGTATGCCTGGTGGTCACCGAGGTGTGTGCCTAGGCCCTCGGTGGGATGAAGGCCAACGGGTTGCCTGAGCTGAAAACACCCGCGAGGTATGCCAGGTGGGCACTGAGGTGTGCGTCATGGAACAGCGCATCTAGGGTCCATAGGTCAGCCCGAACAAGGCAACCCCACGAAGTTTAGGTTGGGGGCTTCATCGTGTGTGCCTAGGCACACGGCGACGTGATGGCTTGAAGTTTGCGCGAGCAAGGCACAACCACGCAGTTTGCCAGGGGGGCAGCGAGGTGTGCTCTTATGCACGTGGGGACGAGCTGTGCGACTTGACAGAGCGCATCGAGGGTCCACAGGTAAGCCAGAGAAGGACACACCCACGCATTGGCAGCACGCCTAGCTCAAATCACATACCTCAGCCTCGTCCCAACCTGTTGCCCACCCTTCCCAATTATGTTTCATAGCTTAAAACGCCAGACTTTCCTGAGTGACTTCTGGTGGGGGTCAAACTAGCATACATTTGGCCTCAACAAGACCCAAGCCACCTCAGTGCACAATGTTGCATCCTGGAGTGCATCACCACCACACGCAAGGTTGAAGGCAGGGAGCCTAGAGGGCAGGTGGGACGAACGAGCTAGGCAAACCCACGCAAGATGGGTTGAAAGCTCCATGGTGTGCACCTAGGCACACGGTGCCAAGATGGCATTCGCGTAGCCCGAGCAAGGCACACCTGCACAGTTTGCCTGGTGGACACCGAGGTGTGCACCTAGGTACACGGCATCGAGAGGGCCTGCCGGTCGCCGAGCTAAGCACACCCAAGCAGTATGCCATGTGTGCACTAAGATGTGTGGCTAGGCACAACGCAACGATGGGCTCCAGGTTGCCCGAGATGAGAACACCCGCTCGGTATGGGTGGTGAGCACCGAGCCGAGCGCCTGGGCACAATGCGTACCCGGCATACAAGTCAGCTGAGGCAAGGCACACCCAGGCAGTATGCGTGGTGAGCACTAAGCTGTTTGCCTTGGCGCAACGCATCGAGGGACCACAAGTCTGCTGACGTGAGGCACAACATTGCAGTATGGGTTGAGGGATCCGTGGTGTGTGCCTAGGCACAGGGTGCCGCGGAGGCATACGGGTTGCCCCAGCAAGGCTCACCCACGCAGTTCGCCAGGTGGGCACCAAGGTGTGCGCCAAGGCAAAAGGCATCGCGAAGGAGTACGGGCTGACCGGCCAGGCACACCCACTCAGTATGCCTGGTGGTCACCGAGGTGTGTGCCTAGGCCCTCGGTGGGATGAAGGCCAACGGGTTGCCTGAGCTGAAAACACCCGCGAGGTATGCCAGGTGGGCACTGAGGTGTGCGTCATGGAACAGCGCATCTAGGGTCCATAGGTCAGCCCGAACAAGGCAACCCCACGAAGTTTAGGTTGGGGGCTTCATCGTGTGTGCCTAGGCACACGGCGACGTGATGGCTTGAAGTTTGCCCGAGCAAGGCACAACCACGCAGTTTGCCAGGGGGGCAGCGAGGTGTGCTCTTATGCACGTGGGGACGAGCTGTGCGACTTGACAGAGCGCATCGAGGGTCCACAGGTAAGCCAGAGAAGGACACACCCACGCATTGGCAGCACGCCTAGCTCAAATCACATACCTCAGCCTCGTCCCAACCTGTTGCCCACCCTTCCCAATTATGTTTCATAGCTTAAAACACCAGACATTCCTGAGTGACTTCTGGTGGGGGTCAAACTAGCATACATTTGGCCTCAACACGACCCAAGCCACCTCAGTGCACAATGTTGCATCCTGGAGTGCATCACCACCACACGCAAGGTTGAAGGCAGGGAGCCTAGAGGGCAGGTGGGACGAACGAGCTAGGCAAACCCACGCAAGATGGGTTGAAAGCTCCATGGTGTGCACCTAGGCACACGGTGCCAAGATGGCATTCGCGTAGCCCGAGCAAGGCACACCTGCACAGTTTGCCTGGTGGACACCGAGGTGTGCACCTAGGTACACGGCATCGAGAGGGCCTGCCGGTCGCCGAGCTAAGCACACCCAAGCAGTATGCCATGTGTGCACTAAGGTGTGTGGCTAGGCACAACGCAACGATGGGCTCCAGGTTGCCCGAGATGAGAACACCCGCTCGGTATGGGTGGTGAGCACCGAGCCGAGCGCCTGGGCACAATGCGTACCCGGCATACAAGTCAGCCGAGGCAAGGCACACCCAGGCAGTAGGCGTGGTGAGCACTAAGCTGTTTGCCTTGGCGCAACGCATCGAGGGACCACAAGTCTGCTGACGTGAGGCACAACATTGCAGTATGGGTTGAGGGATCCGTGGTGTGTGCCTAGGCACAGGGTGCCGCGGAGGCATACGGGTTGCCCCAGCAAGGCTCACCCACGCAGTTCGCCAGGTGGGCACCAAGGTGTGCGCCAAGGCAAAAGGCATCGCGAAGGAGTACGGGCTGACCGGCCAGGCACACCCACTCAGTATGCCTGGTGGTCACCGAGGTGTGTGCCTAGGCCCTCGGTGGGATGAAGGCCAACGGGTTGCCTGAGCTGAAAACACCCGCGAGGTATGCCAGGTGGGCACTGAGGTGTGCGTCATGGAACAGCGCATCTAGGGTCCATAGGTCAGCCCGAACAAGGCAACCCCACGAAGTTTAGGTTGGGGGCTTCATCGTGTGTGCCTAGGCACACGGCGACGTGATGGCTTGAAGTTTGCCCGAGCAAGGCACAACCACGCAGTTTGCCAGGGGGGCAGCGAGGTGTGCTCTTATGCACGTGGGGACGAGCTGTGCGACTTGACAGAGCGCATCGAGGGTCCACAGGTAAGCCAGAGAAGGACACACCCACGCATTGGCAGCACGCCTAGCTCAAATCACATACCTCAGCCTCGTCCCAACCTGTTGCCCACCCTTCCCAATTATGTTTCATAGCTTAAAACACCAGACATTCCTGAGTGACTTCTGGTGGGGGTCAAACTAGCATACATTTGGCCTCAACACGACCCAAGCCACCTCAGTGCACAATGTTGCATCCTGGAGTGCATCACCACCACACGCAAGGTTGAAGGCAGGGAGCCTAGAGGGCAGGTGGGACGAACGAGCTAGGCAAACCCACGCAAGATGGGTTGAAAGCTCCATGGTGTGCACCTAGGCACACGGTGCCAAGATGGCATTCGCGTAGCCCGAGCAAGGCACACCTGCACAGTTTGCCTGGTGGACACCGAGGTGTGCACCTAGGTACACGGCATCGAGAGGGCCTACCGGTCGCCGAGCTAAGCACACCCAAGCAGTATGCCATGTGTGCACTAAGGTGTGTGGCTAGGCACAACGCAACGATGGGCTCCAGGTTGCCCGAGATGAGAACACCCGCTCGGTATGGGTGGTGAGCACCGAGCCGAGCGCCTGGGCACAATGCGTACCCGGCATACAAGTCAGCCGAGGCAAGGCACACCCAGGCAGTATGCGTGGTGAGCACTAAGCTGTTTGCCTTGGCGCAACGCATCGAGGGACCACAAGTCTGCTGACGTGAGGCACAACATTGCAGTATGGGTTGAGGGATCCGTGGTGTGTGCCTAGGCACAGGGTGCCGCGGAGGCATACGGGTTGCCCCAGCAAGGCTCACCCACGCAGTTCGCCAGGTGGGCACCAAGGTGTGCGCCAAGGCAAAAGGCATCGCGAAGGAGTACGGGCTGACCGGCCAGGCACACCCACTCAGTATGCCTGGTGGTCACCGAGGTGTGTGCCTAGGCCCTCGGTGGGATGAAGGCCAACGGGTTGCCTGAGCTGAAAACACCCGCGAGGTATGCCAGGTGGGCACTGAGGTGTGCGTCATGGAACAGCGCATCTAGGGTCCATAGGTCAGCCCGAACAAGGCAACCCCACGAAGTTTAGGTTGGGGGCTTCATCGTGTGTGCCTAGGCACACGGCGACGTGATGGCTTGAAGTTTGCCCGAGCAAGGCACAACCACGCAGTTTGCCAGGGGGGCAGCGAGGTGTGCTCTTATGCACGTGGGGACGAGCTGTGCGACTTGACAGAGCGCATCGAGGGTCCACAGGTAAGCCAGAGAAGGACACACCCACGCATTGGCAGCACGCCTAGCTCAAATCACATACCTCAGCCTCGTCCCCACCTGTTGCCCACCCTTCCCAATTATGTTTCATAGCTTAAAACACCAGACATTCCTGAGTGACTTCTGGTGGGGGTCAAACTAGCATACATTTGGCCTCAACACGACCCAAGCCACCTCAGTGCACAATGTTGCATCCTGGAGTGCATCACCACCACACGCAAGGTTGAAGGCAGGGAGCCTAGAGGGCAGGTGGGACGAACGAGCTAGGCAAACCCACGCAAGATGGGTTGAAAGCTCCATGGTGTGCACCTAGGCACACGGTGCCAAGATGGCATTCGCGTAGCCCGAGCAAGGCACACCTGCACAGTTTGCCTGGTGGACACCGAGGTGTGCACCTAGGTACACGGCATCGAGAGGGCCTGCCGGTCGCCGAGCTAAGCACACCCAAGCAGTATGCCATGTGTGCACTAAGGTGTGTGGCTAGGCACAATGCAACGATGGGCTCCAGGTTGCCCGAGATGAGAACACCCGCTCGGTATGGGTGGTGAGCACCGAGCCGAGCGCCTGGGCACAATGCGTACCCGGCATACAAGTCAGCCGAGGCAAGGCACACCCAGGCAGTATGCGTGGTGAGCACTAAGCTGTTTGCCTTGGCGCAACGCATCGAGGGACCACAAGTCTGCTGACGTGAGGCACAACATTGCAGTATGGGTTGAGGGATCCGTGGTGTGTGCCTAGGCACAGGGTGCCGCGGAGGCATACGGGTTGCCCCAGCAAGGCTCACCCACGCAGTTCGCCAGGTGGGCACCAAGGTGTGCGCCAAGGCAAAAGGCATCGCGAAGGAGTACGGGCTGACCGGCCAGGCACACCCACTCAGTATGCCTGGTGGTCACCGAGGTGTGTGCCTAGGCCCTCGGTGGGATGAAGGCCAACGGGTTGCCTGAGCTGAAAACACCCGCGAGGTATGCCAGGTGGGCACTGAGGTGTGCGTCATGGAACAGCGCATCTAGGGTCCATAGGTCAGCCCGAACAAGGCAACCCCACGAAGTTTAGGTTGAGGGCTTCATCGTGTGTGCCTAGGCACACGGCGACGTGATGGCTTGAGGTTTGCCCGAGCAAGGCACAACCACGCAGTTTGCCAGGGGGGCAGCGAGGTGTGCTCTTATGCACGTGGCGACGAGCTGTGCGACTTGACAGAGCGCATCGAGGGTCCACAGGTAAGCAAGAGAAGGACACACCCACGCATTGGCAGCACGCCTAGCTCAAATCACATACCTCAGCCTCGTCCCAACCTGTTGCCCACCCTTCCCAATTATGTTTCATAGCTTAAAACACCAGACATTCCTGAGTGACTTCTGGTGGGGGTCAAACTAGCATACATTTGGCCTCAACACGACCCAAGCCACCTCAGTGCACAATGTTGCATCCTGGAGTGCATCACCACCACACGCAAGGTTGAAGGCAGGGAGCCTAGAGGGCAGGTGGGACGAACGAGCTAGGCAAACCCACGCAAGATGGGTTGAAAGCTCCATGGTGTGCACCTAGGCACACGGTGCCAAGATGGCATTCGAGTAGCCCGAGCAAGGCAGACCTGCACAGTTTGCCTGGTGGACACCGAGGTGTGAACCTAGGTACACGACGTCGGGAGGGCCTGCCGGTCGCCGAGCTAAGCACACCCAAGCAGTATGCCATGTGTGCACTATGGTGTGTGGCTAGGCAGAACGCAACAATGGGCTCCAGGTTGCCCGAGATGAGAACACCCAATCGGCATGGGTGGTGAGCACTACGCACAGCGCCTGGGCACAATGCGTCCACGGCATACAAGTCAGCCGAGGCAATGCACACCCATGCAGTATGCGTGGTGAGCACTAAGTTGTTTGCCTCGGCGCAACGCAACGAGGGACCACAAGTCTACTGACGTAAGGCACAACATTGCAGTATGGGTTGAGGGATCCGCGGTGTGTGCTTAGGCACAAGGTGCCACGGAGGCATACGGGTTGCCCCATCAAGGCACACCCACGCAGTTTGCCTTCCGTGCCACGGAGGCATACGGGTTGCCCCATCAAGGCACACCCACGCAGTTTGCCTGAAGGGCACCAAGGTGTGCCGCTAGGCAAAAGGCATCGCGAAGGAGTACGGGCTGACTGGCTAGGCACACCCACGCAGTTTGCCTGGTGGTCACCGAGGTGTGTACCTAGGCTCTCGGTGGGATGAAGGCCAACGGGTTGCCTGAGCTGAGAACACCGGCGAGGTATGCCAGGTGGGCACTGAGGTGTGCGTCATGGAACAGCGCATCTAGGGTCCATAGGTCGGCCCGAACAAGGCAACCTTACGTAGTTTGGGTTGAGCTCTTCATCGTGTGCGCCTAGGCACACGGCGACGTGATGGCTTGCAGGTTGCCCGAACAAGGCACAACCACGCAGTTTGCCAGGTGGGCAGCGAGGTGTGCTCCTATGCACGTGGCGACGAGCTGTGCGACTTAACAGAGCACATCTAGGCAGCATGCCTAGCACAAATCACATACCTCAGCCTCGTCCCAACCTGTTTCCCACCCTTCCCAATTATGTTTCATGGCTTAAAACAACAGACATTCCTGAGTGACACCTGTTGGGGGTCAAACTAGCATATATTTGGCCTCAACACGACCCAAACCACCTCAGTGCACAATGTTGCATCTTGGAGTGCATCACCACCACACGCAAG
>NC_142336.1:18158696-18173696 GCF_054954075.1 Amborella trichopoda
TTCCACCGAAACTAGCACACAAATGTTTTCCTAAGGGGCAAACCCATCCCACCACACCACCATGCCCAGTGCACAACGACGTGCGTGCCCAAATCAGCTTTCCGGGGGCAAACACACGGTGGAGCATTGGAACTCAAGCTCCTGCACTGCCCGTCCTGGCCCATAAGACGGTCTGGGCGCGTCGTCCTAGTGCATCGGAATAGCTGGCGAGGTGGGATGGGACGGCCCGGAGCACACCACGGTGCAATGTGTGGCGTGGATGGTGGGCACCGAGGTACGCGTCTACGCACGGTGTCGCGAGTGCTAGGGGCATTACGCACACGTCTTGGGTAGGGGGCAACCGGGTGCGCGTCAAGGCACGACGCATCACCACACGCACGATTGAAAGCAGCGGGGCTCGAGGGCCGGTGAGATGCCCGAGCAGAGCACACCAACGCACCATGGATCGAGGGCCCCTGGGCACACGGCGTCACGAGAGCCCACTGGTGGGCGAGAAAGGCAGACCCAAGCAGTATGCCAGGTGAGCACCTATCTGGCTAACTAGGCACAGCGCCACGAGTGCCTACAGAGCTGAACGAGCTGGAAGCACCCACGCAGTAAGGGTAGGCACACCCACGCTGAAAGGGTTGACGGCTGAGTGGTGAGCACAGAGGTGTGCGCCTAAGCACAGCGCATGGAGTGTCCACGAGTCATCCCAGGAAAAGCACAACCAAGCAGTATGAGCCTGGAGGGAAACGAGTAGCGCGCCTAGGCACCTCGCTGTGAGTGCCAACGGGTTGAACGAGCTTGGCACAACCACGTGGCATGGGTGGCGAGCACCGAGGTGTGCGACTAGGCAGAACACATCGATGGTCTACGGGTCAGCCAAAGCAGGCCCACACCGACGCGTTGGCATGACGCCTTGCCCAAATCACGTACCTCAGCCTCGTCCCAACCTGGTGCCCAACCTTCCCAATTATGTTTCATGGCTTAAAACACCTGACATTCCTGAGTGACACCTGTTGGGGGTCAAACTAACCCACATCTGGCCTCATCACGACCCATACCACCCAAATCACGTACCTCAGCCTCGTCCCAACCTGGTGCCCAACCTTCCCAATTATGTTTCATGGCTTAAAACACCTGACATTCCTGAGTGACACCTGTTGGGTGTCAAACTAACCCACATCTGGCCTCATCACGACCCATACCACCTAAATGCACAATGTTGCATCCTTGGGTGCCTCACCACCACACGAAAGGTTGAAGGCAAGGAGCCTCGAGGGCCGGCGGGATGAACGAGCAATGCAAACCCACGCAGCATATGTTGAGGGCCCCATTGTGTGCACCTAGGCACACGGTGCCACGTTGGCCTACGCGTAGCCCGAGCAAGGCAAACCCGCACAGTTTTGCTGGTGGACGCCGAGGTGTGCACCTAGGTACACGGCATCGTGAAGCCCTGCCGGTCGCCGAGATAGGGACACCCAAAATGTACGCCTGGTGTGCTCGCAGGTGGGTGCCTAGGCACAACGAAACAAGGGCCTCCAAGTTGCCCGAGCTGGGAACACCCGCGCGGTATGGGTGGCGAGCATTAAGCTGTGCGCCTAGGCACAATGCATCAACGGTCCACAAGTACGCCGAGACGAGGCACACCCGTGCAGTATGCGTCGTGAGCACTAAGTTATGTGCCTCGGCACAACGCATCGAGGGACCACAAGTCAGCCGAGGTAAGGAAAACCATTGGAGTATGGGATGAGGGCTCCGCGGTGTGCGCCTAGGACCACGGCGCCGCGGAGGCGTGAGGGTTGCCCCATCAAGTCACACCCACGCAGTTTGCAAGGTGGACACCGAGGTATGCGCCTAGGCAAACGGGGTCGCGAAGGAGAACGGGCTGACCGGCTAGGCACACCCACGCAGTATGCCTGGTGGGCACCGAGGTGCGTGCCTAGGCCCACGGTGGGATGAAGGCCAACGGGTTGCCTGAGCTGGGAACACCCACGAGGAATGCCAGGTGGGCACCGAGGTGTGCGCCTTGGAACAGCGCATCTAGGGTCCACGGGTCAGCCCGAGCAAGGCAACCCCACGCAGTATGGGTTGAGAGCTTCGTCGTGTGCGCCTAGGCACCACGGCGACGTGATGGCTTGCGGGTTGCCCGAGCAAGGCCAAACCACGCAGTTTGCCTGGTGGGTAGCGAGGTGTGCTCCTAGGCACGTGGCGTCGAGCTGTGCGACTTGACTGAGCGCATCGAGGGTCCACGGGTAAGCCAGAGCAGCCCACAACCACGCTTTGGCAGCACGCCTAACACAAATCACATAACTCAGCCTCGTCCCAACCTGTTGCCCACCCTTCCCAATTATGTTTCATGGCTTAAAACACCGGACATTCCTGAGCAATACCTGTTGGGGGTCAAACTGGCATACATTTGGCCTCATCACGACCCCAGCCACTTCAGTGCATAATGTTGCATCCTAGGGTGCATCACCACCACACTCAAGGTTGAAGGCAGGGAACCCTCGAGGGCCGGTGGGATGAATGAGCAAGGCAAACCCACGCAGCATGGGTTGAGGGCTCCATGGTGTGCACCTGGGCACACTGTGCCACGTTGGCCTCTACTCGTAGCCCGAGCAAGGCACAACAGCACAGTTTGCCTGGTGGGCACGGAGGTGTGCACCTAAGTACACGGCATCGCGAGGGCCTATCGGGCGCCGAGCAAGGCACACCCAAGCAGTATGCCATGTGTGCACCAAGCGGTGTGCCTATGCACAACGCAACAATGGGCTCCAGGTTGCCGGAGCTGGGAACACCCGCGCGGTATGGGTGGTGAGCACTAACATGTGCGCCTAGGCAAAATGGGTCGACGGTCCACGAGTCAGCCGAGGCGAGGCACACACGTGCAGTATGCGTGGTGAGCAATAAGCTGTTTGCCTCGGCACAATGCATGGAGGGACCACAAATCTGCCGAGGTAAGGCACAACATTGCAGTATGGGTTGAGGGCTCCGCGGTGTGCGCATAGGCACACGGTGCCGCGGAGGCGTACGGGTCGCCCTATCAAGACACACCCGCGCAGTTTGCCAGGTGGGCACCGAGGTGTGCGCCTAGGCAAAGGGCGTCGCGAAGGAGTACGGGCTGACCCGCTAGGCACACCCACGCAGTATGCCTGGTCGGAACCGAGGTGGGTGCCTAGGCCCGAGGTGGGATGAAGGCCAACGGGTTGCCTGCGCTGGGAACACCCGCGAGGTATGCCACGTGGGCACCGAGGTGTGCGCCATGGAATAGCGCGTCTAGGGTGCATGGGTCGGCCAGAGCAAGGCAACCCAACGCAGTATGGGTTGAGGGCTTCGTCGTGTACGCCTAGGCACACGGCGACGTGATGGCTTGCGGGTTGCCCGAGAAAGGCACAACCACGCAGTTTGCCTGGTGGGCAGCGAGGTTTTCTCCTAAGGCACTTGGGGTCGAGCTGTGCGACATGACAGAGCGCATAGAGGGTCCACGGGTAAGCCAGAGCAGGCCACACCCACGCTTTAGCATCAAGCCTAGCGCAAATCACATACCTCAGCCTCGTCCCAACCTGTCGTTTCCCACCCTTCCCAATAATGTTTCATGGCTTAAAACACCAGACATTCCTGAGGGACACCTGTTGGGGGTCAAACTAGCATACATTTGGCCACATCACGACCCAAGCCGCTTCAGTGAACAATGTTGCATCCTAGAGTGCATCACCACCACACGCAAGGTTGAAGGCAAGGAACCTCGAGGGCCGGTGGGATGAACGAGCTAGGCAAAACCCACGCAGCATGGGATGAGGGCTCCATTGTGTGCACCTAGGCACAAGGCGCCACGATGGCAAACGCGTGGCCCGAGTAAGGCGCACCTGCCCAGTTTACCGGACACCGAGCTGTGCACCTAGGTACACGACATGGCGAGGACCTGCCGGTCGCCGAGCTAAGCACACCCAAGGAGTATGACATGTGTGCACCAAGGCGTGTGGCTAGGCACAACGCAACAATGGGCTCGAGCTTGCCAGAGCAGGGAACACCCGCGCGGTATGGGTGGTGAGCACTAAGTTGTGCGACTAGGCACAAAGCGTCGACGGTCCACAAGTCAACCGAGGCGAGGCACACACGTGCAGTATGCGTGGTGATCAATAAGCTGTTTGACTCGACACAATGCATCGAGGGACCACAAGTCCGCCGTGGTAAGGCACAACATTGCAGTATGGGTTGAGGGCTCCGCGGTGTGCGCCTAGGCACACGGTGCCGCGGAGGCGTAGGGGTTGCCCTATCAAGACACACCCACGCAGTTTGCCAGGTGGGCACCGAGGTGTGCGCCTAGGCATATGGCATCGCGAAGGAGTACGGGCTGACCGGCTAGGCACACCCACGCAGTATGCATGGTGGGCACCGAGGTGTGTGCCTACGCCCACGGTGGGATGAAGGCCAACGGGTTGCCTGAGCTGGGAACACCCGCGAGGTATGCCACCCGGGCAACGAGGTGTGCGCCACGGCATAGCGCGTCTAGGGTGCATGGGTCGGCCAGAGCAAGGCAACCCAACGCAGTACGGGTTGTGGGCCTCGTCGTGTAAGCCTAGGCACACGGCGACGTGATGGCTTGCGGCTTGCCCGAGCAAGGCACAACCACGCAGTTTTCCTGGTGGGCAGCTAGGTGTGCTCCTAGGCACGTGGCGTCGAGCTGTGCGACATGACAGAGCGCATCGTGGGTCCACGGTCAAGCCAAAACAGGCCACAACCACGCTTTCGCAGCATGCCTAGCACAAATCACATACCTCAGCCTCGTCCCAACCTGTTTCCCACCCTTCCCAATTATGTTTCATGGCTTAAAGCACCAGATATTCCTGAGTGACACCTGTTGGGGGTCATACTGGCATACAGTTGGCCTCATCACTACCCAAGCCACTTCAGTGCACAATATTGCATCATACAGTGCATCACCACCACGCGCAAGGTTGAAGGCAGGGAGCCTCGATGGCAGGTAGGATGAACGAGCTAGGCAAACCCACGCAACATGGGTTGAAGGCTCCATGGTGTGCACCTAGGCAAACGGTGCCACGATGGCATTCGCGTAGCCCGAGCAAGGCACACCTGCACAGTTTGCCTGGTGGACAACGAGGTGTGCACCTAGGTACACGGCATCGAGAGGGCCTGCCGGTCGCCGAGCTAAACACACCCAAGCAGTAAGACGTGTGAACTATGGTGTGTGGCTAGGCACAACGCAACAATAGGCTCCAGGTTGCCCGAGATAAGAACTCCCGCGCGGTATGGGTGGTGAACACTTAGCTCGGCGCTTGTGCCCAACGCGTTGACGGTCCACAAGTCAGCCGAGGCAAGGCACACCCGCGCAGTATGCGTTGTGAGCACTAAGCTGTTTGCCTCGGCACAACGCATCGAGGGACCACAAGTCTGCTGAGGTAAGGCACAACATTGCAGTATGGGTTGAGGGCTCCGCTGTGTGGGCCAAGGCACACGGTGCCGCGAAGGCACACGGGATGCCCCATCAAGACACACCCACGAAGTTTGCCAATTGGGCACCGAGGTGTTCGCAAAGGCAAAAGGCGTCGCGATAGTACGGGCTGACCGGCTGGGAAAACCCACGCGGTATGCCTGGTGGGCACCGAGGTGTGTGCTTAGACCCACGGTGGGATGAAGGCCAACAGTTTGCCTGAGCCGGGAACACCCGCGAGGTATGCCAGGAGAGCACCGAGGTGTGAGCCATGGAACAAGGCATCTAGGGTCCACGGGTCAGCCCGAACAAGGCCACCCCACGCAGTATGGGTTGAGAGCTTCGTCGTGTGCGACTAGGCACACGGCGACGTGATGCCTTGCGGGTTGCACGAGCAAGGCACAACCACGCAGTTTGACTGGTGGGCAGCTAGGTGTGCTCCTAGGCACGTGGCGTCGAGCTGTGCGACATGACGGAGCGCATCGTGGGTCCACGGTAAAGCCAAAGCAGGCCGCACCCATGCTTTGGCAGCACGCCAAGCACAAATCACATACCTCAGCCTCGTCCCGACCTGTTTGCCCACCCTTCCCAATTATGTTTCATGGCTTAAAACACCAGGCATTCCTGAGTGACACCCGTTGGGGGTCAAACTAGCATACGTTTGGCCTCAACACGACCCAAGCCAACTCGGTGCACAACGTTGCATCCTGGAGTGCATCACCACCACAAGCAAGGTTGAAGGCAGGGAGCCTCGAGGGGGGGTGGGACGAACGGGCTAGGCAAACCAACGCAACATGGGTTGAAGGCTCCATGGTGTGCACCTAGGCACACGGTGCCAAGATGGCGTTCGCGTAGCCAGAGCAAGGCACACCTGCACAGTTTGCCTGGTGTACACCGAGGTGTGCACCTAGGTACACGGCATCGAGAGGGCCTGCCGGTCGCCGAGCTAAGCACACCCAAGCAAGTATGCCATGTGTGGACTAAGGTGTGTGGCTAGGCACAACGGAACGATGGGCTCCAGGTTGCCCGAGATGAGAACACCCGCTCGGTATGGGTGGTGAGCACTGAGCCGAGCGCCTGGGCACAATGCGTCCACGGCATACAAGTCAGCCGAGGCAAGGCACACCCATGCAGTACGTGTGGTGAGCACTAAGCTGTTTGCCTCGGCGCAACGCATCGAGGGACCACAAGTCTGCTGACGTGAGGCACAGCATTGCAGTATGGGTCGAGGGATCCGCGGTGTGCGCCGAGGCACAAGGTGCGGCGGAGGCATACGGGTTGCCCCATGAAGGCACACCCACGCCATTCGCCAGGTGGGCACCAAGGTGTGCGCCTAGGCATCGCGAAGGAGTACGGGCTGACCGCCTAGGCACACCCACGCAGTGTGCCTGGTGGTCACCGTGGTGTGTGCCTAGGCCCTCGGTGGGATGAAGGCCAACGGTTTGCCTGAGCTGGGAACACCCGCGAGGTATGCCAGGAGAGCACCGAGGTGTGAGCCATGGAACAAGGCATCTAGGGTCCACGGGTCAGCCCGAACAAGGCAACCCCACGCAGTATGGGTTGAGGGCTTCGTCCATTGCGCCTAGGCACACGGCGACGTGATGGCTTGCGGGTTCCCCGAGCAAGGCACAACCACGCAGTTTGCCTGGTGGGCAGCTAGGTGTGCTCCTAGGCACGTGGCGTCGAGCTGTGCGACATGACAGAGCGCATCGTGGGTCCACGGTAAAGCCAAAGCAGGCCGCACCCATGCTTTGGCAGCACGCCAAGCACAAATCACATACCTCAGCCTCGTCCCAACCTGTTTGCCCACCCTTCCCAATTATGTTTCACGGCTTAAAACACCAGACATTCCTGAGTGACACCCGTTGGGGGTCAAACTAGCATACGTTTGGCCTCAACACGACCCAAGCCAACTCAGTGCACAACGTTGCATCCTGGAGTGCATCACCACCACAAGCAAGGTTGAAGGCAGGGAGCCTCGAGGGGGGGTGGGACGAACGGGCTAGGCAAACCAACGCAACATGGGTTGAAGGCTCCATGGTGTGCACCTAGGCACACGGTGCCAAGATGGCATTCGCGTAGCCCGAGCAAGGCACACCTGCACAGTTTGCCTGGTGGACACCGAGGTGTGCACCTAGGTACACGGCATCGGGAGGGCCTGCCGGTCGCCGAGCTAAGCACACCCAAGCAGTATGCCATGTGTGCACTAAGGTGTGTGGCTAGGCACAACGCAACGAAGGGATCCAGGTTGCTCGAGATGAGAACACCCGCTCGGTATGGGTGGTGAGCACTAAAGCCGAGCGCCTGGGCACAATGCGTCCACGGCATAAGAGTCAGCCGAGGCAAGGCAAAACCATGCAGTATGCGTGGTGAGCACTAAGCTGTTTGCCTCGGCGCAACGCATCGAGGGACCACAAGTCTGCTGACGTAAGGCACAACATTGCTGTGTGGGTTGAGGGATCCGCGGTGTGCGTCGAGGCACAAGGTGCCGCAAAGGCATACGGGTTGCCCCATCAAGGCACACCCACGCCATTCGCCGGGTGGGCACCAAGGTGTGCGCCTAGGCATCGCGAAGGAGTACGGGCTGACCGCCTAGGCACACCCACACAGTGTGCCTGGTGGTCACCGAGGTGTGTGCTTAGGCCCTCGGTGGGATGAAGGCCAACGGTTTGCCTGAATTGAGAACACCCGCGAGGTATGCCAGGTGGGCACTGAGGTGTGCGTCATGGAACAACGCATCTAGGGTCCATAGGTCAGCCCGAACAAGGCAACCCCACGAAGTTTGGGTGGAGGGCTTCATCGTGAGCGCCTAGGCACACGACGACGTGATGGCTTGCAGGTTGCCCGAGCAAGGCACAACCACGCAGTTTGCCAGGTGGGCAACGAGCTGTGCGACTTGACAGAGCGCATCGAGGGTCCACAGGTAAGCCAGAGCGGGCCAGACCCACGCTTTGGCAGCACGCCTAGCTCAAATCACATACCTCAGCCTCGTCCCAACCTGTTGCCCACCCTTCCCAATTATGTTTCATAGCTTAAAACACCAGACTTTCCTGAGTGACTTCTGGTGGGGGTCAAACTAGCATACATTTGGCCTCAACACGACCCAAGCCACCTCAGTGCACAATGTTGCATCCTGGAGTGCATCACCACCACACGCAAGGTTGAAGGCAGGGAGCCTAGAGGGCAGGTGGGACGAACGAGCTAGGCAAACCCACGCAAGATGGGTTGAAAGCTCCATGGTGTGCACCTAGGCACACGGTGCCAAGATGGCATTCGCGTAGCCCGAGCAAGGCACACCTGCACAGTTTGCCTGGTGGACACCGAGGTGTGCACCTAGGTACACGGCATCGAGAGGGCCTGCCGGTCGCCGAGCTAAGCACACCCAAGCAGTATGCCATGTGTGCACTAAGGTGTGTGGCTAGGCACAACGCAACGATGGGCTCCAGGTTGCCCGAGATGAGAACACCCGCTCGGTATGGGTGGTGAGCACCGAGCCGAGCGCCTGGGCACAATGCGTACCCGGCATACAAGTCAGCCGAGGCAAGGCACACCCAGGCAGTATGCGTGGTGAGCACTAAGCTGTTTGCCTTGGCGCAACGCATCGAGGGACCACAAGTCTGCTGACGTGAGGCACAACATTGCAGTATGGGTTAAGGGATCCGTGGTGTGTGCCTAGGCACAGGGTGCCGCGGAGGCATACGGGTTGCCCCAGCAAGGCTCACCCACGCAGTTCGCCAGGTGGGCACCAAGGTGTGCGCCAAGGCAATAGGCATCGCGAAGGAGTACGGGCTGACCGGCCAGGCACACCCACTCAGTATGCCTGGTGGTCACCGAGGTGTGTGCCTAGGCCCTCGGTGGGATGAAGGCCAACGGGTTGCCTGAGCTGAAAACACCCGCGAGGTATGCCAGGTGGGCACTGAGGTGTGCGTCATGGAACAGCGCATCTAGGGTCCATAGGTCAGCCCGAACAAGGCAACCCCACGAAGTTTAGGTTGGGGGCTTCATCGTGTGTGCCTAGGCACACGGCGACGTGATGGCTTGAAGTTTGCCCGAGCAAGGCACAACCACGCAGTTTGCCAGGGGGGCAGCGAGGTGTGCTCTTATGCACGTGGGGACGAGCTGTGCGACTTGACAGAGCGCATCGAGGGTCCACAGGTAAGCCAGAGAAGGACACACCCACGCATTGGCAGCACGCCTAGCTCAAATCACATACCTCAGCCTCGTCCCAACCTGTTGCCCACCCTTCCCAATTATGTTTCATAGCTTAAAACGCCAGACTTTCCTGAGTGACTTCTGGTGGGGGTCAAACTAGCATACATTTGGCCTCAACAAGACCCAAGCCACCTCAGTGCACAATGTTGCATCCTGGAGTGCATCACCACCACACGCAAGGTTGAAGGCAGGGAGCCTAGAGGGCAGGTGGGACGAACGAGCTAGGCAAACCCACGCAAGATGGGTTGAAAGCTCCATGGTGTGCACCTAGGCACACGGTGCCAAGATGGCATTCGCGTAGCCCGAGCAAGGCACACCTGCACAGTTTGCCTGGTGGACACCGAGGTGTGCACCTAGGTACACGGCATCGAGAGGGCCTGCCGGTCGCCGAGCTAAGCACACCCAAGCAGTATGCCATGTGTGCACTAAGGTGTGTGGCTAGGCACAACGCAACGATGGGCTCCAGGTTGCCCGAGATGAGAACACCCGCTCGGTATGGGTGGTGAGCACCGAGCCGAGCGCCTGGGCACAATGCGTACCCGGCATACAAGTCAGCCGAGGCAAGGCACACCCAGGCAAAATGCGTGGTGAGCACTAAGCTGTTTGCCTTGGCGCAACGCATCGAGGGACCACAAGTCTGCTGACGTGAGGCACAACATTGCAGTATGGGTTGAGGGATCCGTGGTGTGTGCCTAGGCACAGGGTGCCGCGGAGGCATACGGGTTGCCCCAGCAAGGCTCACCCACGCAGTTCGCCAGGTGGGCACCAAGGTGTGCGCCAAGGCAAAAGGCATCGCGAAGGAGTACGGGCTGACCGGCCAGGCACACCCACTCAGTATGCCTGGTGGTCACCGAGGTGTGTGCCTAGGCCCTCGGTGGGATGAAGGCCAACGGGTTGCCTGAGCTGAAAACACCCGCGAGGTATGCCAGGTGGGCACTGAGGTGTGCGTCATGGAACAGCGCATCTAGGGTCCATAGGTCAGCCCGAACAAGGCAACCCCACGAAGTTTAGGTTGGGGGCTTCATCGTGTGTGCCTAGGCACACGGCGACGTGATGGCTTGAAGTTTGCCCGAGCAAGGCACAACCACGCAGTTTGCCAGGGGGGCAGCGAGGTGTGCTCTTATGCACGTGGGGACGAGCTGTGCGACTTGACAGAGCGCATCGAGGGTCCACAGGTAAGCCAGAGAAGGACACACCCACGCATTGGCAGCACGCCTAGCTCAAATCACATACCTCAGCCTCGTCCCAACCTGTTGCCCACCCTTCCCAATTATGTTTCATAGCTTAAAACCCCAGACATTCCTGAGTGACTTCTGGTGGGGGTCAAACTAGCATACATTTGGCCTCAACACGACCCAAGCCACCTCAGTGCACAATGTTGCATCCTGGAGTGCATCACCACCACACGCAAGGTTGAAGGCAGGGAGCCTAGAGGGCAGGTGGGACGAACGAGCTAGGCAAACCCACGCAAGATGGGTTGAAAGCTCCATGGTGTGCACCTAGGCACACGGTGCCAAGATGGCATTCGCGTAGCCCGAGCAAGGCACACCTGCACAGTTTGCCTGGTGGACACCGAGGTGTGCACCTAGGTACACGGCATCGAGAGGGCCTGCCGGTCGCCGAGCTAAGCACACCCAAGCAGTATGCCATGTGTGCACTAAGGTGTGTGGCTAGGCACAACGCAACGATTGGCTCCAGGTTGCCCGAGATGAGAACACCCGCTCGGTATGGGTGGTGAGCACCGAGCCGAGCGCCTGGGCACAATGCGTACCCGGCATACAAGTCAGCCGAGGCAAGGCACACCCAGGCAGTAGGCGTGGTGAGCACTAAGCTGTTTGCCTTGGCGCAACGCATCGAGGGACCACAAGTCTGCTGACGTGAGGCACAACATTGCAGTATGGGTTGAGGGATCCGTGGTGTGTGCCTAGGCACAGGGTGCCGCGGAGGCATACGGGTTGCCCCAGCAAGGCTCACCCACGCAGTTCGCCAGGTGGGCACCAAGGTGTGCGCCAAGGCAAAAGGCATCGCGAAGGAGTACGGGCTGACCGGCCAGGCACACCCACTCAGTATGCCTGGTGGTCACCGAGGTGTGTGCCTAGGCCCTCGGTGGGATGAAGGCCAACGGGTTGCCTGAGCTGAAAACACCCGCGAGGTATGCCAGGTGGGCACTGAGGTGTGCGTCATGGAACAGCGCATCTAGGGTCCATAGGTCAGCCCGAACAAGGCAACCCCACGAAGTTTAGGTTGGGGGCTTCATCGTGTGTGCCTAGGCACACGGCGACGTGATGGCTTGAAGTTTGCCCGAGCAAGGCACAACCACGCAGTTTGCCAGGGGGGCAGCGAGGTGTGCTCTTATGCACGTGGGGACGAGCTGTGCGACTTGACAGAGCGCATCGAGGGTCCACAGGTAAGCCAGAGAAGGACACACCCACGCATTGGCAGCACGCCTAGCTCAAATCACATACCTCAGCCTCGTCCCAACCTGTTGCCCACCCTTCCCAATTATGTTTCATAGCTTAAAACACCAGACATTCCTGAGTGACTTCTGGTGGGGGTCAAACTAGCATACATTTGGCCTCAACACGACCCAAGCCACCTCAGTGCACAATGTTGCATCCTGGAGTGCATCACCACCACACGCAAGGTTGAAGGCAGGGAGCCTAGAGGGCAGGTGGGACGAACGAGCTAGGCAAACCCACGCAAGATGGGTTGAAAGCTCCATGGTGTGCACCTAGGCACACGGTGCCAAGATGGCATTCGCGTAGCCCGAGCAAGGCACACCTGCACAGTTTGCCTGGTGGACACCGAGGTGTGCACCTAGGTACACGGCATCGAGAGGGCCTGCCGGTCGCCGAGCTAAGCACACCCAAGCAGTATGCCATGTGTGCACTAAGGTGTCTGGCTAGGCACAACGCAACGATGGGCTCCAGGTTGCCCGAGATGAGAACACCCGCTCGGTATGGGTGGTGAGCACCGAGCCGAGCGCCTGGGCACAATGCGTACCCGGCATACAAGTCAGCCGAGGCAAGGCACACCCAGGCAGTATGCGTGGTGAGCACTAAGCTGTTTGCCTTGGCGCAACGCATCGAGGGACCACAAGTCTGCTGACGTGAGGCACAACATTGCAGTATGGGTTGAGGGATCCGTGGTGTGTGCCTAGGCACAGGGTGCCGCGGAGGCATACGGGTTGCCCCAGCAAGGCTCACCCACGCAGTTCGCCAGGTGGGCACCAAGGTGTGCGCCAAGGCAAAAGGCATCGCGAAGGAGTACGGGCTGACCGGCCAGGCACACCCACTCAGTATGCCTGGTGGTCACCGAGGTGTGTGCCTAGGCCCTCGGTGGGATGAAGGCCAACGGGTTGCCTGAGCTGAAAACACCCGCGAGGTATGCCAGGTGGGCACTGAGGTGTGCGTCATGGAACAGCGCATCTAGGGTCCATAGGTCAGCCCGAACAAGGCAACCCCACGAAGTTTAGGTTGAGGGCTTCATCGTGTGTGCCTAGGCACACGGCGACGTGATGGCTTGAGGTTTGCCCGAGCAAGGCACAACCACGCAGTTTGCCAGGGGGGCAGCGAGGTGTGCTCTTATGCACGTGGCGACGAGCTGTGCGACTTGACAGAGCGCATCGAGGGTCCACAGGTAAGCAAGAGAAGGACACACCCACGCATTGGCAGCACGCCTAGCTCAAATCACATACCTCAGCCTCGTCCCAACCTGTTGCCCACCCTTCCCAATTATGTTTCATAGCTTAAAACACCAGACATTCCTGAGTGACTTCTGGTGGGGGTCAAACTAGCATACATTTGGCCTCAACACGACCCAAGCCACCTCAGTGCACAATGTTGCATCCTGGAGTGCATCACCACCACACGCAAGGTTGAAGGCAGGGAGCCTAGAGGGCAGGTGGGACGAACGAGCTAGGCAAACCCACGCAAGATGGGTTGAAAGCTCCATGGTGTGCACCTAGGCACACGGTGCCAAGATGGCATTCGAGTAGCCCGAGCAAGGCAGACCTGCACAGTTTGCCTGGTGGACACCGAGGTGTGAACCTAGGTACACGACGTCGGGAGGGCCTGCCGGTCGCCGAGCTAAGCACACCCAAGCAGTATGCCATGTGTGCACTATGGTGTGTGGCTAGGCAGAACGCAACAATGGGCTCCAGGTTGCCCGAGATGAGAACACCCAATCGGCATGGGTGGTGAGCACTACGCACAGCGCCTGGGCACAATGCGTCCACGGCATACAAGTCAGCCGAGGCAATGCACACCCATGCAGTATGCGTGGTGAGCACTAAGCTGTTTGCCTCGGCGCAACGCAACGAGGGACCACAAGTCTACTGACGTAAGGCACAACATTGCAGTATGGGTTGAGGGATCCGCGGTGTGTGCTTAGGCACAAGGTGCCACGGAGGCATACGGGTTGCCCCATCAAGGCACACCCACGCAGTTTGCCTTCCGTGCCACGGAGGCATACGGGTTGCCCCATCAAGGCACACCCACGCAGTTTGCCTGAAGGGCACCAAGGTGTGCCGCTAGGCAAAAGGCATCGCGAAGGAGTACGGGCTGACTGGCTAGGCACACCCACGCAGTTTGCCTGGTGGTCACCGAGGTGTGTACCTAGGCTCTCGGTGGGATGAAGGCCAACGGGTTGCCTGAGCTGAGAACACCGGCGAGGTATGCCAGGTGGGCACTGAGGTGTGCGTCATGGAACAGCGCATCTAGGGTCCATAGGTCGGCCCGAACAAGGCAACCTTACGTAGTTTGGGTTGAGCTCTTCATCGTGTGCGCCTAGGCACACGGCGACGTGATGGCTTGCAGGTTGCCCGAACAAGGCACAACCACGCAGTTTGCCAGGTGGGCAGCGAGGTGTGCTCCTATGCACGTGGCGACGAGCTGTGCGACTTAACAGAGCACATCTAGGCAGCATGCCTAGCACAAATCACATACCTCAGCCTCGTCCCAACCTGTTTCCCACCCTTCCCAATTATGTTTCATGGCTTAAAACAACAGACATTCCTGAGTGACACCTGTTGGGGGTCAAACTAGCATATATTTGGCCTCAACACGACCCAAACCACCTCAGTGCACAATGTTGCATCTTGGAGTGCATCACCACCACACGCAAGGTTGAAGGCAAGGAGGCTCCAGGGCCGGTGGGATGAACGAGCTAGGCAAAACCACGTAGCATGGGTTGAGGGCTCCATGGTGTGCACCTAGGCACATGGTGCAACGATGGCATAAGCGTAGCCCGAGCAAGGTACACCAGCACAGTTTGCCTGGTGGACACCGAGGTGTGCACCTAGGTACACGGCATCGCGAGGGCCTGTCAGTCGCCGAGCTAGGCACACCCAA